>NC_068288.1:14457679-14732679 GCF_025860055.1 Xyrauchen texanus
AATAATAAATGACTGGAAGTGATGACAGCTGCTTTAAAACTTTAATCTTGATTTCTATTCTGCGTCAAACCCAGAGCGTGTGCTGCACGTAGTGGCCAATGCGTCAATTCTGGATTCAAAAGTATTATTAAAGTATTCTAGCATCAACACTGCGTATGTGAACATATCTGTACAAATGATTTATTATTCATGTTTTCTGCATTGCAGGTAGGAAATAAATCACTTCACACAGGCAAGAGTGGAATGTCTTCACATCATACTTCAGTAACAGAAGTCCAAAATAATTTTATATATATTTTATATTTTGTGGATTTTATGAGTTGTATCTCACAGGATATGTTTCATATTAAGATACAAAAAAGTCAAAGTCATCAACAATTCTGTGAGGTTTTATTAATGCAATAAATGAGTTTCTGAATTCAGCTCTTATTTTAAAACATCTCATACATGTGTGAGTGTGTGTGTGTGAGAGAGAGAGAGTGTGTGTGTGTGAGAGAGAGTGTGTGTGTGTGTGTGTGTGTGTGTTAGGTTTAGGGGATAGAATATAAAGTTTGTACAGTATAAAAACCATTATGTCTATGGAAAGTCCCCATAAAACATGGAAACACAACAAGTGTGTGTGTGTGTGAGAGAGTGTGTGTGTGTGTGAGAGTGTGTGTATGTATGTGTGTGTGTGAGAGAGTGTGTGTGTGTGTGTGTGTGTGTGTGTGTGTGTGTGTGATAGTGTGTGTGTGTGTCTGTGTGAGTGTGTGTGTGTGAGAGAGAGAAGTTTATCTTTAAGGTTGCATGTATGACAGGTGTAAATGTAATATTGTGGATTAACCCTTTTCTTCCCTCAATCTGGCCACGTATCTCAGGGGACTAGCACACTTCATAATGTGCTAAATAACAGCATGAACTACATATGACTTTATTTTCTTCTCCCGCATCTTGAGACAATGTTCACAATGAATATTTGCAGTTTTATTGTTTTGTTTTTTAACTGAAGTAAGATTAATATATCATTAATTATCACAAAGTCAGCATGTCCTGCACCATGTTGGTTTTAGGTCAGTCTGACTTAACGGTCACAGAACAATTGAACCATGTCATGTGACCCACGTCCTCAAAACAGACCCACTTTGATAAATGATAACAAGATTGAGTTTCTCACCCATTCTCACACCCCTATAAGAAACTAATGACACAACACAGCTACATTTCTGAAGAGGCAGAAGTATAAATCGCCCTTAAGCCGTTTAACTTGAGTCACACTTTTCTTTAAAAAACTGCACACATGTAAACTTTATAATTACAATCATTGCGTTTGTTCTATGGAAGGATGAACTGACCGTAAAGAGGTTGGAGCGTCGTTTGGACTGTTTGCGGACGGGCGTAGGGGTGTTGCCAGTTGGGGGCACATCGATACGCAATTCCTTCTGACTGGTACTGGGAGTGGATGGCACGGAAGAGGAGTAATCGCTCAAACTGCCTCCGCCATTACTGGTCTGTAACACACAGAAACAATCACATTCAAAAGAGTCTTTATTAATTAAGGCTCACGTGTACACTGCTACAAATATCATATATTCTGTCATATGTTTCTTGTTTCAAAGAGCTGATGCGATCATCACTGTTATACTTGCTATAGTTTACTTCCACGATGCTTCTTCATCAAACAGCAATGTCAAATGTAAATCAGATCAATCACTGAAACAACAATGCCACTTTGAGTAACAAAATGTGCATGTATAGTGTGTGTACATGCATAAGATATACTGATAATTCACCAGGGATAGGACGATACGTTATCTCACGATTAGGTTTAATATGCGACACAAGGCTCACGGTTCCATATAATCTCGATTTGATATAATGACACTTAAATGACAAAATATTACAGATGTTTCTGCAAAATACACATCAAAATAAAGTTCAATGTTGAAATGATAAGAGTTTCTCTATAAGAAATGTGAATATTATATTTTAACTAATTGTTTGTCATTATTATTATAATCACATTTTAACTCTGTAAAAACAAAAAAAAAACTACATTCTATAATTAATATTATATCATTAAATAGTATATAAAATAACATGTATCATGAGCTCTCAATGTTAGAAATAATGAGTAAAATTTACAAGCAAAAACATGGAGTTTACATTTATTTGTATAAGAATGGTAAAAAGGTTACTGTCGCTTTAAGAGTTTCAATGAGCACTTTACAGTGTTCCGATTCAGCATCAACAAGAATCTCTCGACATCTTTAGCACATTCATGCTGTGAGATTAACATGAATATTTCTTTTGTTATCTGACTGTAAAGAACAGAAAAGTTATTCAGACTTTCATTATTTAATGAATAATGGACACACATTACACGGAGGAAACGTTCCGCTTTAATCTCAAGCACTTTACATCAATACAAGATGATTTTCCAGGTATTCCAGTTCTTACATTTCTAAAAGCTAAATTCGAGCGCTTAAAGGACGAGGTCTTTGTGTAGAATAACGCGCAGTAGTGCTAAAGATTATGATGTTTGACGGGTTATTTCTTTCATGATCACGTGGACAGAAAAGAACGTTACAAATTTTGAAATATCGATTGTTGCCTCAATATGGTTCTTAATTATATTTGGTTCGATATATATCGAAATTCGATACATCGTCCCATCCCTATAATTCACAAGAAAATCAACATGATATTGAGGGTCATTTGTATGAATATTTGTCTTGTAATAAACAAATAAATATTTTCCTTTGAAAGTGTGCTTCAAATATGATTTAAGAAAACACAAATATTTATTGCAACACTGTTACAAATCTCGGGTCACTAATGGCCATTTATACATATATATATATAATTTTTTTGTAACCCCTTTTCTCCCAATTTGGAATTCCCACTACTTAGTAGGTCCTCGTGGTGGCGGTTACTCGCCTCAATGCGGGTGGTGGAGGACGAGTGTCAGTTGCCTCCGCTTCTGAGACCGTCTATCCGCGCATCTGATCACGTGACTCATTGTGCATGACACCGCGGAGACTCACAGCATGTGGAGACTCATGCTACTCTCCACGATCCACACACAACTCACCACACGCCCCATTGAGGGAACCACTAATCACCACCACGAGGAGGTTACCCCATGTGACTCTACCCTCCCTAGCAACCGGCCCAATTGGTTGCTAAGGAGACCTGACTGGAGTCACTCAGCACACCCTGGATTCAAACTCACGACTCCAGGAGTGATAGTCAGCGTCAATACTCACTGAGATACACAGACCCCAATTTTGGCATTTTTTATATTTACACGCTTTTCATAAGAGAACTTATTCTGCTAAACAAATATATCTCGAAGGCAGAAATAATAGTGTTTATTCCCATGTGCTGTCGTGCTGTCAATGATTAAATAGTCTTGTGTTGATTTAGTGAAAAACAGGCTTTATTACGAGTCATCGGCCGTCCCCAGTGAGAGCTGCAGGTGTGACTCACCTGGCTGATGTGCACTGCGGACACAGGTGCAGCGCAGACCGAAGAGTGACTCGGTGAGTTGGGCAGCGACTTACAGGGTCCAATAGACAGCTGCTGTTTCTTCCGAGTCGCTACTATTTTCTGAGCCACTAAAAAAAACAAAAACAAACAGAGCACAGTTAAAAAAGAGAGGTAAAGGTCAGGGGTAAAACAAGGGGTCAATAGGAAAAAGCAACAAGGGAACAAAAAAGAGAGACTACAGAGATGGTGCATTTTTCAATCTTTCCCACTTTACACCTGAGCACTAGTCCCGTCTGTAGAGGTAAAGTGGTCCACTTCATTACCCCTCAGGAGAGAGTGACTGCAACGGCTAACCCAGGCCACCCCTAATTCGCCCATCACTCTCCTCCACAGGATGCCACTTGTCCCACACTTACAGCCTCCAAGGGCCATTTTTTCAACATTATTATCCCTCGTTCATTTCTCTTTCCCTCGATGCAGGAAAAGGACGGCGTCGGTCAATCGCTCGCCTCCGGCCCTATCGATCGGTCGGCGGCCCCTGTGGCAATCTGTGTCTGGCCAGCGAAGAGACGTTCTACCCCTCTGTCATCTCGCGTCTAACGACATTGATCCCATCATGTAGAAGCAGCTTACGGTGAAGAGCTCATTTTTGAAAGCACACATCTTTTAAAACACACAGGCATAGAGAAGGACAGTAAGACGGGCTTTTCCCCCAAAACTCTTATATTGTAACCTGCCAAAGCCAAAATGAAATTCTCTGGTTAAACACTCCTGTCAACATAACTGTGTTTAGATTTGTTTTGCCGTGAGCCGAGCGCTCCAAACCTGCAGCAGTCCTGAGTTTTCAAAGGCAGGAGGGAGTTAACAGTACAAGTGCCCCGAACTCAATCACTCCAGCTCCCAATAAACAGGGCCGGCTCTCATGCTGCTGTAAATGAAGTCATTGCTTTAATTGGACCCATTAAACATCTGAATTTTAATGATGACTCCGTCATAAACATTTACCTTCAGGTGAGAGCGAGCTCAGTCCAAGGGCAGACGACATGATCCTCTGCTAAACCTCTACACTCCCATCTGCTGCCCAACAGAAGTTTAAAATCACTGTGACACGCCACCACCCTAATCAACTAATTCAGTTCACAAACGATAATCTGGAACAGACGAGAGGAACGAGAGGAAAGCGAAATAGCAACAATACTGTTGTGACAGACGGTTACGCTGCATACAGTGTTATCATCAGCGCTAAACTGGAATTATAAGACAAAACTAAACCTAAACTAAGAGTTTTTGGGCTCTATTTTAGTGGTCGCGCTATGCGCCACAACCGCGTGCACAGCTAATTCTAAAGGCAATTTTAGTGCCAGCGCAAAGCACAGGTGGCCGCGGGTGTATGCCCGCACACGGTGGGTGCATCGGGTGGTAATAATGTGGTGCAAAGCACAATTTGCTAATTTCCTGAGCAATTGTCATCTCAGAACACCTCTATTCTCAGCACAAAGTCTAAACTCAGTTCCTGCATTTGCAGTTTGGACATTCCACCAGCAGGTGGTGATAAAGATCACGTCCAAAATATAATACAGAGAGTGAAAATCTAATTATGTCCCTGAAAATCACAGTTGTAGCCATTTTATGAGACAAAAAAATCGCGTTTGTGTTAAACTTTCTAGAGGTCATGGTTTATTTTTCAATTATTATTATAATTAGCTTATATTTACAATTTAATTTATTATATTGTCCCGATACCATTTTTTAGAGCACGAGTAAGAGTAGCAATACTTTTGGAAATCACCGATACCGAGTCAAATACCAGTTTTATTTTTTCCGAATTCCATATTAACCATTTATATCAATTTTATAATCAAAATGGTTTTTAAAAAAACAATGAAAACTTTAATCAAATGAAAGTATAACAATGAATTGTTTTTATTTTTATCAAATGAAGTCCTTATATACAGCACAATCCAAAATACAACATTGGAGTTATTTTTGTCAATCAAAGTGCTGCATAATCGACCATAACAGGTGTGAGATATTGCTAAAATATACTAAAATGACTATTGATTTATTATTATTATTACTAGTATAACAGTGAATATTACATAACTATCCAGTAGTGATCTATTTCTGTCCTACTTATTTTTCCCGTAATTAAATTGAGCTTTTATTTTACAGAGCTTTTATTTTGAAGTGTTTCTGTGTTGTTATGACCAACCAGCTCTGACCTCATGACAGAAGCCTCCCACTCTGGGTTGGGCCGGTCACTACATGACTCAAAGTGATTATTAAAGCGTAAAAGGCTGCTATATATTAAATAAATATAGTCTGCATGTGTCTGGCACTAAAAAGTGAATTGAGTTCGTGATGTTCATGATGGTGTTTTCCGTTTATGAGTCAATGATCTCTGAACGGGATGAGCACCGGCTCCACACATTCACAAGAACTCACATTTAAAACGCTGCACATGCAAACTAGATATTCATCACATTAAATCGCAGCTTTTGCTGTTAAATAATCTCACAGAGCATGACGGGATTTTAATTTGTGGGCTGAATGTTTACGTAACGACATTTGTATCGGTTTGTGGTATCGGGGCATTTTTACAAGCATGAGTGCACAAGTACATGAGTGCGGTATCAAACCCGATTGCAATACCAGTATCGGGACATCCCTAGTATTTATGATCTAATTCATTTCACAAGTGATTTTTACGTTTGTAAAAGGGGCCGAATTCAGAAATGTTTGGATTTGGGGAGGTGGTTGGTTATATACAACTTTTCTGACCACTTAGTTTTTGTTATTTATTATTATATTTTCGCTTAGTTTGAAATGTAATTTTAATTTAGAAATATTTTTATGTTTTCTTCTATTTTCTTTTTATTTATTTATTTTCTTTAATCACCTTTTCTCCCAATTTGGAACGCCCAATTCACACTACTTAGTAGGTCCTCGTGGTGGGGCGGTTACTCGCCTCAATCCGGGTGGTGGAGGACGAGTGTCAGTTGCCTCCGCTTCTGAGACCGTCAATCGGCGCACACGCCCCATTGAGAGAACCACTAATCACCACCATGGGGAGGTTACCATAGGTGAGGGTAGGAACAAAAATTGACCGGTAGATCGAGAGCTTTGCCTTCCGGCTCTCTTTTCGTGACAAGGTGCAATAGAGCGAGTGCAATACTGCCCCCGCCGCCCTGATTCTCCGGCCAACCTCCCGCTCCATTGTCCCCTCACTCGTGAACAAGACCCCGAGGTACTTGAACTCACAATCTGCTCACAAACGTTGTGCACAAGGTATATCACATAGTGCTGCACTTAGCACTTAATGCTCTTAAAATAGGGCCCTTAGAGTGAGAACTCACAAAAATGACCCTAAATAAAGACTTCAAAACTTCTGTATAACAACCCTGAAGGCTGTTTTCTAGATTTGCAGCTCACACACTCACAGTAGTGTTCACTAATGCAGCAACTCCTGTAACCCAGAGTCTTTGCAAGAGTGCTTAATAATGAACATTTGCAATAAGTCATTTCAGTCTTATTGGACAGTACCAGTGTAGGAGCATGGAAGTTGTGAGAGATATATGTCCACAGATCCAGCCATCCCCGCTGTATTTTACTTTAAGTGTTAAGAGCAGTTATGATAAGCCTGGGTTCAATATTTAAACTGCACGGCTAATACAATTTAACTTTGACTATCAATCTTGGCTCCCCTGTGAGAGGCAGCCATTTATTCTGCGGAAACGCTTCCCCTTTGATCAGATTTATGACGAGTGTCCTGAACACTACAGAGAGGCAGTACCAGAGCGCAGGACCAGTCACACGGATGAAGCGACTCTTTCGCTCAGCATTTACTGAAACTAAAGCCACTAATAATAACTTGCCTATCAAATATGTCAGTTGTTATCTTTACATTCTGCAGAAATTGTTGTTCTCATCTCAGACAACCTTATTTGTCTAATATGATTCGGAGGGAACTCGGCGTGTTGTTTCCGAGAGTTCCAGCACCTATGGCACATTATGCCGACACTGACAAGCGGGATGTCCTGTCAGACAGCTCCAGCATGTTTACTTTGGAAGCATATGGGAGACCCGGGTTCGGATCACATGCTGAAACCAGTATGGAATCTCGTTGACAGAGTTGCTTTTACCCTCTAACTTTTAATTTTAACTCCACTGATGGCTTATCAGATCAATAAGTCCTTTTTTAGTGATCAGCCCTGATCAGTAGGTGGCGATATGCAATAAAAATGTGAATCACCAATAAACAAAAGAAGAAGAATGTGGAAGTGAAAGTGAAAGTGGAGATTTAGGGTAATAAAATGACTTTTCTCACTCACACCTATCATATCACTTCTGAAGACATGGATTAAAGCACTGGAGATGAATGGATTACTTTTATGCTGCCTTTATGTGATATTTTGAGCTACAAAGTTCTGGTCACCATTCACTTGCATTGTATGGACCTACAGAGCTGAAATATTCTTCTAAATTTCTATAGTCGTGTTCTGCAGAAGAAAGAAAGTCACACATCTGGGATGACGTGAGGGTGAGTAAATGATGAGAGAAATTTCATTTTTGGGGGTACTGTCCCTTTAAGGGATTAACAGATACTTTTAATGTTCCTGAGCTGGGATGATTCCACATATCAAGGATTTGGGGACACATATGGGGGGTATAGCCTGAACAGCTGAAAACAACTCACATCTGGCCCACCCTACGTGTACATTACACCCGTAAAATGGAGCTCACACATGCCCATATGTCCAACAACAATTACTTTGGCCACTGGGGGCAGTGTTACTGAGGTGGTGGTGGCGTATTGGGCAAAAGCACATAACTGGTAATCAGAAGGTCACTGGTTTGATCCCCACAGTCACCACCATTGTGTCCTTGAGTAAGACACTTAACTCCAGGTTGCTCCGGGGGGATTGTCCCTGTAATAAGTGCTCTGTAAGTCGCTTTGGATAAAAGCGTCTGCCAAATGCATAAATGTTTCAAATTTCGGTGAACACAGAACGTTTTTGGTTAAAGGAAATTCAACCTAATGTCTATGTTTACTTGGACACCTGAAAGCGGGTTAATCCGGCTCTAACTCAAAACTCGAATTGGGTGGGGGTCGTCAAACCTAATGACTGTTTTCGCTAATCTTGCCCTCCTAGTCAGTGAGCCACAAATACCGATTAAAAACCAAGGGAAGGGGTCACACTTAAAGACTGCCTTTGACTTTTCTCAACGCTTCACTGTCACTCCACATTCTCGCAGCAAATCAAACCGAAGCTCACAGAAATAAGAGCAAGAGCACCGCCTCCGTGCAAAACGTGAACATAGAGACAGACGTGTTTTGCGGCAGCACCTGCAGTTTCTGGTTCCACACAGAAAGAATATTAAGCGCCGGAAGTGTTGGGCAAGGTCACACATAAGGTTTGGCAGTTCGCGGAGAGATGCTAATGGTCGCTCTGTCTCCCACTGCCACGCCGTGATTATGTTAATGAAGCTAGCGCCTGAAAATCATTGGATAAATCAGCTAGCGTAGAGACAGCTACATTGTGTATATTCGCGGATCAGTCAGTAAGCAGCTTCCTCAAACCAGCAAACAAAAGAATATTATAAAACCCAAAAGATGCACTCCACAATAATTCGGCTTTATCATTTTCTGCAAGAAATTTGTATTTTTATTGCATTATTTTTTCATTAATGTTGCATTGCTTTGGGAGTGTTTTTTTTTAGGAAGGTTTATATTATTAATAATATTGTTTTTCTTAAGTGCATATCAGTCTGAATTGTCAATGACACGTTTATATAAGTATTATCTAATAAATAAATAAATATGTTTGCTTGTTGATTGTTTACTTTTGAGTCTTGCTAATGCATTAAAATCGGTATCGTGTGTCGTGAAATTTCACAGATATCACAATTGGTAGACCAGGACCCCCCGACCGCATCACACAGGTCGTGACCTCTCTTCTAAACACTGTGCGGATACAACAGACTGACCTTTATCCTCTCCATACCAGAGAGAAACGAGCAAGAGAGACCACACAGAACACAGAAAGAACAGGTAAGCTGGACTATATAAAGACACAGGTGTGTTAATTAGGCTGCTGTCAGAGCGGTTAGCAGCATTGTGCTATAAATATTAGCTAATGAGTTGGAGGGAGAGCAGATGAAGCACTCGCCAGGATTCTTGTCATCAGACTATTAGCTATAAAGGACACACACACACACACACACACACACACACACACACACACACACACACACACACACACAGAATCGTTTACACACCACATGCAAGTGAGAATGTGAGAAACAGATCAATAAGTCCTTTTTAGCGATCAGCCCTGATCAGTAGGTGGCGATATGCAATAAAAATGTGAATCACCAATAAACAAAAGAAGGACAATGTGGAAGTGAAAGTGAAAGTAGAGATTTAGGGTAAAAAAATGAATTAAACATTGATCTGTTTCTCACCCACACCTATCATATCTCTTCTGAAGACATGGATTAAACCACTGGAGTCTTATGGATTATTTTTATGCTGCCTTTATGTGATATTTTGAGCTTCAAAGTTCTGGTCACCATTCACTTGCATTGTATGGAGCTACAGAGCTGAAATATTCTTCTATAAATCTTCATTTGTGTTCTGCAGAAGAAAGTAAGTCACACACATCTGGGATGGAGTGAGGGTGAGTAAATGAGGGTACTGTCCCTTTAAGGAACTAACAGATTCTTTTAATATTCCTGAGCTGGGACGATTCCACATATCAAGGATTTGGGGACACATATCGGCAACACTGAACACTAGGGGGATGTTGTCCTCCTCAATGTCTGTGGTGTTTACAGCTGTGGGTGAGAGGTTATTCTACATTTGCTTTGGTGCCTGAGCTGCGACAACAACTTAAGTAATTAACCTTGAACAGTGATGCTCAAATCACAGCACCCAATGAGAAACACACAAATATAGAGAGAGGGGAAGTGCACAGCAGACCTCGTTAGCTGTTAATGTGTGCTAACAAAGCTCTACATCCTCACTCTGACATTGTGACAAGCCAGCTAGAGCGAGTGGAGGGATGGGGAGGGGGTAATTAGGATAATTAAATTAGCACGCTGATGGACGCAGGCTGGGGAGCTGTCAGGACCCCCACACTAAACAACCGCTGACACACACACGCACCCACGCCATGTATGCTCAGAGTCGTGGACAAATGCACAAACACACACACACACACACACACACACACATAAATAAGCACAGACACAAGATCCACTGGGGCAAACCCTCGACTGACCCCAGCCGAACAAATTGCCTCTCTTTATTCCTCCACTGGCCATCTCGTAAACACTTTCTTACATAAATCTAATGCAGATAACTACTGCACCAATTATTTTTAATGGTTAATGTTCTTGTTATTTGCGTTTTGGCATCTCTATGATTCCGGGAACCCAATGCAACTCTCAGGACTGATTGATTAATGGCAGTTCAGGTCATTATATTACTGCTCAACTGAAGACTATTATCATTTATTAGAGGCAAAAGGCGATGCCCGAGCCGTGCTCTTAAACATGGGGCAAACTTGTACTGCGCGTTTGGACTCTTATTCCATCAGGAATTATGCATTTGAGAAAGTAATAACTGATTGTGACAGAAAGTAACTCGGGATCATCAAACATGCACCAATCAATGGAGCGATGCGGTTAAACATATATTCATATTTTCCTGATTAACTGCACTTTCATTAAAACTCTTCCTCAAATCAATGGAGAGAACGAACAGAGCAGAACCGCTTTAAGAGAAATGAATGTGATGTTTACAATCATGGCATGTTGCAAAACACATTTAAATAATAGTTACGTATGAAACAATATTTATCATTTACTGTTTTATCAAAACAACTGAGAATCAAGCAAACGAGTTGCAGTTTTGCATAAAAATAAGATGTGCCAATGTGGTTCGATGTCATCAGCATGTTTAATTTAAATACTTTATTATTCATTTGATTTGAGAGTGATTAATGACTGTTCATCTCATGCATATCTTTACTTGTGATTTTATGCTGTTTTATTTATTTATTTTTATATTAATTTTTACATTTTATGTTCCCCGTTCAATAAAAATAATTAAAATAATTTTCATAAATTATCATTTTACAAAAAGTTGAAAATAATGCAATAGAACAACTATGCTAAAATAAAATAAATGATTTAATTAAAAAATAAGAATAATAAGATTATGCACACAAACTGATTTAAGATATCGATAGTGTTTCTAATGAGGAGATTTAATCCAGTGACAGACTGAAAATCAGCGAGTCGATGTTTGAGTTTAATTATGGTCACGTGTGGCATCGACGGCTCGTGCGCTGACTGGATGCAAGAATGGGCCCAAATCAGGCAAACAAAAGTGTGTGTGAGTGCGCCTGACACATGAGCGCACGTAAACACACACACAAAACACACTTCTGGGCAGTTTTAAGATATCAATACAACACACAAAACATTAAAATAATCATTTTGGTGCACATCAATAAATTCTACTACAGTGGATAATTAGAATGCATGATTAATTGAGGATAATGATATGAGAGATGCGAGAAGACAGCGTCAGTAATGATCAGGAATTTAGCCTTGCACTCGTTTACTCCTGCTGATGAGCTACACCCACTGCTTACACAAACACACACACACACACACACACACACACTGCTCACACACACACACACACACACACACACACACACCCGTACGCACACACACACACACACCCCCGTACACACACACTCTCTCTCACACACACACACCCGCACACACACACACACACACACACACACACGCCCGTACACACACACATACCCGTACACACACACACACACACCCCCGTACACACACACACTCTCTCACACACACACACCCGTACACACACACACACCCGCACGCACACACACACACACACACACCGTACACACACACACACACACTCTCTCACTCACACACACTCTCTCACTCACACACACACACTCACACACACCTACACACGCCCGTACACACACACATACCCGTACACACACACACACACACACCCGTACACACACACACTCTCTCACACACACACACACACACACACACACACACCCCGCACGCACACACACACACACATACACACACCCGTACACACACACACACACACTCTCTCACTCACACACACCCACTCACACACACCCACACCCGTACACTCGCGCACACGCACTCGCGCACACGCACTCACGCACATGTACACACGCACACCTGGACAAACACAAAATCTCTCACACACACACACACGCGCACACACACACACACATTTTCTGACATCCACACAAACTCTCACACACACTCGCGTGTGCGTGCGCGCACACACTCATGCACACACTCACACACACAGTTAAATTACAGCAGCCCACATTGTCATAATTAAGAAGATAATGGCTGAGCGTTTGGAGTGTAAATCTCACTGCTGAGGACTGAACGTTCAGCTTGCCTGCATCTGCCACCCAATCACACACACACTGACACACGCATGTGCAAATACACACACACACACACACACACACACACACACACACACACACACACACACACACACAGTAATTAGTGGTGCACTGATATGGGCTTCTTAATGGCCTACATAGAGAGCAATCTAGAGAGCAGGGTGGCGGTGTAATGCTGATACTGTATATACCTTTATAATGTAAAGAGAGCAAAATTAACGAACCGCTTCTGAGAACCAGCCAATCAGTGCCAATCGATGCCAATCAATGCCAATCAATGCCATCATCTCAAAATGCCCAAATGAATATTGTTCGATTAATCAGCCTGGCCGAATATTTTAACTCTGTGCTTCCAAACCAAAAGATGACTTTTCACAATGAACAAATAAGTCTCATATATATTAATACATCATAATAAACATTTGAACACTTTATATAAAAACAGACGTTCTAGACTATGATTAAATTATAATATACAATAACTGTAACCGCATCGACACACCTGTACAAAGCAACAGTATTTATTGGTACTGTTTTTAGGCACAACGTTACGTGTTATTTGACGGTTTTCACACCATGTACGTTTGCTTTTCTACGGTATTGGAATAAAACCCGCAATCGGACGAAGAATCTCACCTGTACGTGCGTCTCCGGTCCTCCTCGTCTGCAGTCACTGATGTGCCCAATTACAATCCCAGTGAGACTTTTCTTAGTTTAAAGCGTTATGGAGGAAGTCAAACTTCCCAATGACCGACATGCCCAACAGCACTGCACTATTATATATTATACATCATCACCTTTACTAGACTGTGTCAGGATTATATTTGGTTAAAGTTTCTATTAGACCTCATTTATATCAACAGTGGCAGTTTAAAGTTTCAAGATGTGTTTCAGCTAGTATTTATTTTTCATAAATACTGTAATTTATTAATATTAATTAAGACTAGCACACTGACCTAACCATGGTAATGTTTCCTTCTGTGTAATATGTGTATAAATATTTAATATTAGGTAACAAACGGTATAATAATGGGCTCATATAAGTAAATATGCTCTTCAATTTTTAAAAGGGTGAGAAACTTCCTGCAGATTCTGACGTCAACAACACTAATAATGTCACATGATGCATGTCCTTATACTGGAAACCATGAACAAAACAACATAAAAGGAAATGCGACCCAGGATACATTAAATACAGGTTATGTTTAATCTACGGCAGGTCCACACTTGATGTACAATGTAAAATCTGTCCTAAAGCAAAACCAGTTGATTATATTAGTATATATTAATTATTAATAATTATCAGATATTACTTCAAAAGCTCACACAGCTGATGTTATTTTTCATTTAGTAGTTCATGTAACACTAATATGTTTAGTTATATAACATGTTATAGTTACATGCTATTTTTATCATGTTTATAATTCTGTTAGCTTTCTTATTTTTTCTATTTATTTTATTTTCAAAAGGGAGACTTTTTTTTTTACACATACTTCTATTTAAAAAATGGTTTCAAGTTTCAATTATAATAAATATAAATAAATAAATAAATAAAATATCCCTTCTGTTTTCAATAATAATAATAATTGTGTAACGGGGGGCGGAGGTATGGAGCCTTACCGCTCTCTCTCTCCCACACACACGACCACGCCCCCCATACCACAACCGTACACTGTGATATTTTCTGAGACGGTTATCATACCGTGTAAATTTCATACCGTTGCAACACAAATATACACACACGTGCGCGCGCGCGCACGCACACACACACACACACACACACAAACACTCGCTCACACACTCACTACCCCACACACACTCGCGCGCACACACACACACTCGCGCGCACACACACACTCGCGCGCACACACACACACACAGTCGCGCGCGCGCGCACACACACACACACACTCGCGCGCGCGCGCACACACACACACACACACTCGCGCGCGCGCGCACACACACACACACACTCGCGCACACACACACACACACACACACACACACACACACACACACGTTGAGGTGTTTTCAGTGTATGAGCGGCCGGTCTCACAGATTCACTTTAATTGTGTAACTTTTTACATAATGGCATTGTTATGATGGTATCCGTGATAACGTACATATGTGCATCATGACGATCATAAGGCCCTCCTGGTGTAACGGCGGTAAGAGAACTCCGATCCATGAATTATTGAAACTTAATTCACATCCTGAGGTGTACGCAATTAACTCAGGGTGTGAACTATTGTTTTCTTTGAATCAACCATCCGTCTTAACATTACAGCAATGTTGGGAAGAAAAACAACACATCTTAGCACTGATCATCATCCCATCATTACACTTATAATGGGCTGTTAAACATCAGAACAGAGATGACATCAGATGAGCTGATTTATAACAATATAAATGTGTATTTGACACCAATCCTGAGAGGAAAAAACACACTAAATCAATCAAGCCCACACCAACAGCTGCTTCTACAAAGATGAAATGGCTCATTTCTAAACATCTTGCACCCCCTAGTGGAGACCTCAAAGACTGCTGATCTGCACCCACACATCATTTCCTCCCTGTATCTGTCCAGCAATATTTCTTCAGTGTTTACAACAAGAGTTAAGCGAGCAAGCGTGCAACACTCCTCATGAAACAGACAATGAAGCTTTATTAGCTTCCTCAAAGCGTCCACAATCCGGCTCGCAGCACGCCGAGCTCTATATGACACACTACACAGAGCCGCACGAGGCTGAAGAGCGTAGAGAGAAGAAGTGTGGAAGGCGAGATGGGCCATTTAGCCTGTAATTAAGAGCTGATTAAGCCAGATTGGGTCGGCTATTCCACAGCAAAGTCACCTTGTACTCTCTGCCTCCTGTTCTTTATGCGGTAACCCACGTAATGTGTAGGTACTGGTAATGTAGGCATGCTCTGTTATGACCAGTGCTGCAGTGAATCTGCTCACAGATGTGAATTCCTGAACTTTCATTAAACAACTTTAGCAGTAAATATCTAATGTAATGCACAACAGCTTAAGCTCCGTTCACTCCTCCAACTCTTTGTTAATAGCACAAATCTGTTTACATGGAAACTATTATTTTAGGGCTCAGTTTAAAGAGACTCACCGTCCTGGAAGACCCGTTCCACGTTGAGGCCGTAGGTGGCACAGGTCTCGTAATAGGTGCACCTCTTCAGGTCATTGGACAGTTTGCGAGCACGCGTGTCATCGATGACACGAGGGTTAGCTGCACTTATGGCGTCTATGGACAGTCAGGATGAGACAAAGATTTACAACTCATAATAAATCCATTAAGAAGTCGTTATACCAAAAGTGAGAGGCTTTAAGATTATCCAATTATCTCATGAACACTTTAGACATTAAGACCAAGGGCAATACTGCTGAAGTCAGACATTTACAAACACCGCAGCCATATAGATTTAAACTCTGTTTTTCACACTTCCGGACATTTAATGGTAGAAAATATTCCCTGTCTTAGGTCAGTTCGGATCACTTCTTTATTTAAAGAATGTGAAATGTCAGAATAATAGTCGATTATTTCAGCTTTTATTCCTTTCATCACATTCCCAGTGGGTCAGAAGTTTACAGACACTTTGTTAGTATTTGGTATCATTGCCTTTAAATTGTTTAACTTGGGTCAAACATTGATGCTGCCAATCCCATGCTTCACGGATAGGATGGTGTTTCACACTTTTCCCTCCAAACATAACGATGTTTCATCAGATCAGAGGACATTTCTCCAGAAGTCAGATCTTTGTCCCCATGTGCACTTGCAAACTGTAGTCTGGCTTTATTATGGTGGTTTTGGAGCAGCGGCTTCTTCCTTGCTGAGCACCTTTCAGGTGATGTCCATATAGGACTGGTTTTGCTGTGGATCTAGATACTCGTCCACCTGTTTCCTCCAGCATCTTCACAAGGTCCTTTGCTGTTGTTCTGGGATTGATTTGCACTTTTCACACAAACTACGTTCATCTCTAGGAGACAGAATGCGTCTCCTTCCTGAGCGGTGTGATGACTGTGTGGTCACATGGTGTTTATACTTGTGTACTATTGTTTGTACAGATGAACGTGACACCTTCAGGTGTTTGGAAATTGCTCCCAAGGATGAACCAGACTTGTGGAGGTCCACACTTGTTTTTCTGAGGTCTTGGATGATTTATTTTGATGTTCCCATGATGTCAAACAAAGAGACACTGAGTTTGAAGGTAGGCCTTAAAATACATCCACAGGTACACCTCCAATTGACTCCAATTAGCAAGAAGCTACATTAGGCTTGACATCATCTTCTGGAATTTTCCAAGCTGATTAAAGACACAGTTAACTTAGTGTGTGTAAACTTCTGACCCGCTGGAATTGTGATATAGTCAATTAAAAGTGAAACAATCGGTCTGTAAACAATTGATGGAAACATTACTTGTGTCATGCACAAAGTAGATGTCCTAAACGACTCGCTGAAACTATAGTCTGCTAATATGAAATATGTGACGTGGTTAAAAATTAGTTTTAATGACTTCAAACTAAGTGTATGTAAACGTCTGACTTCAGCTGTAAGTGAATGAGTGGATGTTGTGCTTGTAGACCTCCATTGCCTAGAGTGCAGCACCCTCTAGTGGTCATATACTCAAAACACAAATAGTATAAAAGACTAGATTTGTTTTGTAATGCCTTACTTTAACCTTACTATATATATCTAATTTCACACGGTATAAAAAGATCAATACAATTCACTTAAAGCATGTTTTGGACCTCTCACAACTAATCCAAGGCAAATATATATTGGGTTGATAAAGGACTGTTCAGCAAATAGAGCAGGCTGAGCAAGTAAATATAAAATACAAGCAATCTCAACAGCAGAATAATATGTCATTATGTTCCTGAGGCACTCGCTAAAGTGATAAAGCTAAACTTTAAAGTCCTTTTTTAGTCTGTGGGCTCCGTCTAAATCCTCCAGGAAATCTACACTAAACACACGTGCATCTAAGGTGAATGTGACTCTTAAAATCTGATTAATAAATAATAATATCTATTGAAACAGTTTAAGAAACTGTATAAAGTGTCCAAACCAGTGGCATAGCCACGGGCGTGCCAGGGTGTGCCACATGAACTGACCATTTCTAAAAATTGTATTTTGATTGACGCTTTTAGTAGGGGTGCACTGATGTGAAGATAAACATCTGATACATATAGATAGACATGTTATCCTTTATTCATGTCGGCTCAATAATGAATAGAACAAATGAAGCAAAGCTCCCTGTACCTCATCCCTAAATACTAATAAAGACTTCTTGCACACCCTGTTTTTCCCTTGGCACACCCAGAACTCGCTCACTGGTCCAATCAGTGCTCTTTTATACTGTAGCCACACCAATGGAGAATATGTCCTTGGACGGAGAACTTTGAGTTTGGACTTGTTGTAATATGATATATCTGGTGGATGCCCACGTTGTGCCCGCACTCACCCTGAGTTCCCACAAGCACCAGGGGCACTTCGGCTGTGTTGCGGTAGTTGGCCATACGACTATAATAGTGATAGACCGTCTGAAAACTGATCTCATCCTCCAGACTGAACACAAAGATGACCGCATCCACCCACAACGCAAACTGAGAGAAACAAGAGAGAGAAAGAGAAAAACGTTATTGTAGCATGCCACAGCGTTTGACCAATGAACTTCCACTATTATTCTATTTCACATTCTGGGCCATAACTTTTGAACTGTAGGGGCTAGAAAAAACTGTGAACTTCCTGTTTGGTCCCCTGTCAAATATTAGCCCCGCCCACTCGTTTTCCCGCCATTTTGAAGAGTTTCTAAAAAAATAAAAACGTACTAGTCCAAGGCTGTTTGTCCAATCGGAACCAAGCCCATTCGGAGACCTTCTCTGGAGCCCCAATATCAGTAATTATCAACAAAATGTTTTAACTTGCGATTCATCATCGCAAATGCACGTAGCAGGCACAGCCACTTTTACTTAAACTCTGCGCTACCTAATGTGATGTATCTGAGAATGAAGGCACTCGATCATTGTTTCAGCTGCTAGCAGTCTAATTAATCCTAAACATCTGTTGCATATGTACTTAAAGGCCTTAAATACTTGAACCCCATTAATTGCTGCTTGCAGCTATATATTTTTAAGTAAATTAACTCTAATGATAATTTTCTTAGTAATTTCATTTTTTAGTAGTTGGTATATCTATTATTCAATTCTGAAGAGATTCAGACACATTAAAAATAGAGCAGGAGTTTCTGGGGCGTCTGTATAACAGAAATATCAAAGAGGATACTCTATATTACTGTGTGTACTGTAGCATATATCTGTTGTTTGGAGTGGTTAGGCATGCTAATAAAGAAGTGTCCGGTTCAACCACATTAAGGTCGCTCCATGAGGACTTTCCCTGTAATACGATTTAATGTCAAGTACTTTGGATAAAAGCAATGGCTGATTCTATCAGAGCTGGAGTCACAAGTTTGAATCCAGGCCAGGTCTCCTAAGCAACCAAATTGGCCTGGTTGCTAGGGAGGGTAGAGTCACATGGGGTAACCTCCTCGTGGTGGTGATTAGTGGTTCTCTCAATGGGGCGTGTGGTGAGTTGTGTGTGGATCGTGGAGAGTATCATGAGCCTCCACATGCTGTGAGTCTCCGCGGTGTCATGCACAACGAGTCACGTGATCAGATGCGCCGATTGACGGTCTCAGAAGCGGAGGCGACTGAGACTCGTCCTCCACCACCCGCATTGAGGCGAGTAACCGCCCCACCACGAGGACCTACTAAGTAGTGGGAATTGGGCATTCCAAAATTGGAAAAAATGGGGATAAACTAAAAAAAAGAATATGCATTGGCTGATTGACTACTCTCTATACTTAAATATAAACGTGAACCATATATTTAATTGCATAATAAATAGAAACTGAAAACAATCAATTTATTACTCAACTAATGCCCGTGTTAAATGCATTGGATCTCACAGGAAACACGTATGGGATAAATAGGACCCACATATGCATCCATAGAGGTAGTGGTGCAACTTCTCTTATCATTTAAAAAACATTCCACTCAATGTTCACATGACAGAAGACACTTTAATGGAGGAACACCTGGAGAGGTACATCAAAACAGAAATGTGTCCAAAATGACTAATATGTGTGTGTTCTAGGGTTAAAATGATTTTGATGCAGACTATCTCGCTAATGAATCATTTAGTCCAGGTGTTTTGAAACTGGGGGCACAAGGGGGTACTAGGGGTTCCTGGAAATAATTCAGTTTGTACATTACATCTAGCATTACTCTTAAAGGGGCACAACAGACACGCTTTCAAATGAATAAAGTAAATATTGCAGTTAATCATCTTTTCTTTTGTCTATAGTCTAATGATAATATTCTATGTGAAAATGTATTGCTGTCCTGAAATGTTAGGAGAGGGTCCCTCAGACGGGGAACATTATATTTGGGAGTCCTAAGCATTAAAACGTTTGAAACCCCCGATTGAATTCACTTTCATGACTTTTGAAGTCCCTGATATTTCCAGATGTTCAATGACCGTAGGAGCCCTGTTCTAACAACATATCTTCTTTTAATTATTGTCTTATTTGATTTTTTTCTTAATGAGAAAGAGGCTTCATGGGACATCCTGTGCATTTGATGACGAACGCTGGGAATCAGTTTGTCTAAATCAACCTCGTGTGAATCAGATTACATCATTGTTTCCAGCCGCCTCCTCTGAAACACAAAACTAATATAGTGTTACAGCTCATCACACTGCACATGTGTTTGTAATACCGACCTGAGCCTCCGGAGGTCCCCCTTCATCCCTGATGAGGAGGAGGTAACTGTGTCCATCCACCACAATCTCCTTTTTAAAACGTCCTCCTGTCCCGCAAAAGAAGTCAATCAGTTTAAAGATCCAGGTGAGGTGAATATATTCACTACATCTACAATGAGATGATTGGTGGACTGCTGATTGACATTGAAAAAAAGGGGTGTGTCCATTGTGTTATTTCATTATCTTTTAGGCAAATCAATTGTTCTACCAATTGTGACAATCTAACCAATCTAATGTAGGGTTGGGTTTCCCTTTTCAGCTCAAAGGATACATTCAGACAGCATTTGTACCATCATCCAACAGTACAGCACCTTGGTGACCTCTAATGATGCGATTGCTGTCTCTGTGAACGCCCCTTACAATTCGGACAAATCTCCAGAAGTTCAGCGGGCCGTTATTCACAGGGTTGCACATTAACTGCAGTAGCTAAAGGAGCTACAAACCGCATTAACATGACTTTTTGTGCATCCTGAGGACGAGCCTTGTGAGCCATTGTTCTGTCAGGGTTGCACTCGTCTTTACATTAGTGTTGCCTATACACGCATCTGTGCTTTAAATGACTTTTTCCTCTGTTACGTGAGTGATCTCGTTTGACAAGGGAGGTTTTGGTCAAAAGTTGAAACCATTAATCTGATGCATCACTCAATCGACAGCATTTGTGGCATAATGTTGATTACCACAAAAAATTATTTCAACTCGTTCCTCCTTTTCTTTAATAAAGCACAAATGTGTGTTCCAAAGACACACTTATAATGCAAGTCAATGGGGTTTAATCTGTACACATTAAAATACTGTTTCACAAGTATAGACACAAGACATAAACAATATGTGTGTGAACATGATTTTACTGTCATTAAATCACTTAATAACCACATCTGTGTGAAGATATAGACAATTTTGCTACATTGTTGCCATGACGATATGACACGAGAAAGTAGCACATCTCAAAAATAATGATTTAATCAACTTTACAGCTCAAATAATACACCAGTTTAACAGAAGAATGAATGTAAGTGCTTTTATACAATTATAATCTTCACATTTCTGTCTTTAAACACACTAAAAATTCCCCCCATTGACTTCCATTGGAAGTGTGTCACTGGAACACACATTTGTGCTTTATTAAAGAAAAGGAGTTGAAATAATTTTTTGTGGTAATCAATATCATGCCACAAATACTGTCAATTTAACTCAACTTGTATTAAACCCGGAATATTCCTTTAATTAACCACAAGTCCAGTTGATCAAATGAAAACATAAAAGATGCACATCATGAGTTATTTATAAACATATGAATGAATGAATGAATGAATGAATGAATGAATGAATGAATGAATTTTCCAACCACTGTGCCGTGAAAGATTGTCAGATTCCACTAAATATAAAAATATATATTTTTCTGGACTATAAGTTGCAGATTTTTTCATCATCTGAAAGGTCCTGTGACTTATAGTCCATTTATATACATCATTTATACATAACTGCACCAAACCTGATGAAAACATTCAGTCAGTGAACGGGACATTTAATACATTATAAACAGGGATATAAATATCCGAAATATTTCATGAATGAATAGAAATCAACAGGCATATTATTTAACTCACAGAATAAAAGCGGTTTATTTGTGCAGTAAATACTTATTTACAGTATTTACTGATAAGATCTTCAAAAGGAAACCTATCGACTCAATTAATGAATCAAATCAAATAAAGACGTGGAGTGGTGGTGGTGTAGTGGTCTAAGCACATAACTGGTAATCTGGCAATCAGAAGGATGCTGGTTCGAACCCCACAGCCACCACCATTGTGTCCTTGAGCAAGGCACTTAACTCCAGGTTGCTCCAGGGGTATTGTCCCTGTAATAAGGGCTCTGTAAGTCGCTTTGGATAAAAGCGTCTGCCAAATGCATAAATGTAAATGTAAATGTAAATACAATTCTTAAATTGCAATAACTCCACCACTATGCTGCGCTGAAAGGTCAGTGCAAACACATCTTCTGCCAGAACTGTGGCGGGTTGTGTGTGGATGCCGCGGAGAATAGCGTGAAGCCTCCACATGCGCTACGTCTCCACGGTAACACGCTCAACAAGTCACGTGATTAGATGTGTGGATGGACGGTCTCAGATGTGGAGGCAACTGAGATTCGTCCTCCGCCACCCGGATTGAGTCACTACGCCACCACGAGGACTTGGAGCGCTTTGGGAATTGGCCGTTCCAAATTTGGAAGAAATAGGAGAGAAAATCCAGGGACAAAATGTCTTAAATAAACGTATAACCTATGCTCCTTCTGAGGTAAGAGAGCGGCGCTCAGAGATCAGAGAGACAGCGAAAGATGTGGCTTCCCTCGGGGGAAGGCGAGGGCGAGTGTCAGTTTGTTTGTGGGATCGTGAGAAGATCTGGAGGGATTCCTGGAGATGTTAGAAGCTCTTGACCTCATCGCAGCTCTACACATCTAATCACGACCTGGGAGAGCCTCACTCTCAGTCTCACAGCCTGACTGTTCACCCATCACCTCTGACCTTCAATCTGTGTATTCCCATGATGAGTAGCAAAGAGGATCAGCCACACAGGAAAGGATTATGGGAAAACATCTTACGGTAGAGAGAAGATATATTAAAACTGGATCTGTGGCATTAATCACAGCAACACTAGTACTATCACAGTTATTACATTAACGCTTCACACTGAGCGCTGAAAGAGATTACACTGGTTTAAAGTGCCTCTGATGAGACTTATATGAGCTGACGACATGTGATGAAACACAATAGATCTGATCCAAACTGTAGTGAGCTGCCTCCGGCATCATAAGCACCGCCGATGGGAAGGCTCTTCCAAAAGATCCTTCTAAGAAGTATTCCAAGGCTGCATCCGAGTATGCATACTACCTGCCAAAAGCAGTATATCAATGGAGTAATGCAGATCGATCGCAAGACAACCACTGGTCGAACTGGTTAACAGGACAAACGAAACGTAGGATGGCAGGAGAAGACTCATTAATATTTATGAGGAAAGCGCTATCTGATTGGTTACGGTTACGATGACGGGTAGGGCGACAGTTTCTCCGACCAATCAGGTAGCACTTTCCTGATAAACAGCACTGAATCGTCCAACCAAGTATCGCTTAGCACGTGAATATTGATGACACTTCCCCTGCCATCCTACATTTCGGAAACTCGCCCCCCGCGCACCGGTCTCACAGACACCTTCTTTTTGTGTGTGCGTAAGTTCATATGTGTGTGTGTGTGTTTTGAGGGTGCTCACGGTAAAGCCTGGTTTATACTTTGGAAGAAGAAGAACTTCATTACCCTCGGTGAACGAAGCTGGCATTTATACTACAGGCGACGTTGTTTTAAAATGAGTACGTTTATGGTGATGTCACTGTGTTTAACGCACAGAAGTAATGCCAATAATGCAGGTTTTTCTCTCTGTGGACCGCCGCTTTTAGTACTGTGTCTCTTCTTTGCTTTATTAAACTAGTCAAGGCTCCTCCCACTTTTAAAAACTTCAGTCTCTCTCTACGCATTTGTCGTGGCCAGCTGTCTTTGTAGAATTTGTGTAGCAAATCATGTAAAAAAAAAAAAGGATATTTAAGCACAATCGGGCTTCAAAATTATCCGTGTTAATGACAGTAACCATGGTAACAACTCCTCATACGCGATTGTAAATAAAAACGGTCACGTCCAAACTACACCTACGATTAGTTTTAACCAATCATCAACGTTCTTCGACCGGACCGGTTCTCTTGGGTCAAGAACTTCAGAGATGTGCACGAACAGGAGAAATCTCGCCAAACGAACAAAAACGTAACTGCGTTTGGCGAGATTCAGAAGTACGCATCTAGCGGGCACTGTACAATCCCAAAATGGCACTGGAGCTGCTGAGACGTAACATTGAAAATTATTCATTTCGATTTGATTTGTAGTTGTTGCAACATCATATGAGTCACGTGACAATGCCCATGTTCCTGGATAAAGTACGTCCGGGAATGCATTCATACTACTCGACTGCAAACCAAACATAAATTACATTTGGAACGTCCGGGAACTTCTTCATGAAATGCTGTACTGGCTCTGACACAATGTATACACTACAGAGAATGCCTAGTTTCCATCCACCTTTCACGCTATTTTGTGATCAACAAAATGAAAATGTGAAAAATAAAACTGCGACATTCGCCGCCTTCTGCCCGTTTCCATTCAAATCGACAAATGGATCGATATAAAAGTTGTGTGTGATGACATCATGCCTAAAAAACACTTTGTTGCGTACGTTTTGTTTTATGGCAACATAAATCTGCCCTGAAGCCGTTTCCATACAGAAATGTGTGTTTATCACTAATTCACCTCACAGATGCCCGTAATTGTTTATCCTCTGAAGTTTGGGTAAAATCGAGATTATTGAGACAATTCACTGAAATGAGTCAGTTTACTGTCATTTTAATGAACAAATAAATGTAATCAGAAGACGAGGAATTGCAATCAAAGGGAGCAGTTGCTCTTCTGATGGGACTGTAATATCGGTCCTGATGTTGCACCTATTGCAGGTTGCCATCGGTTACGACCCTAAAATGGATCATCATGACCCTGTTCAAGCTGCAGCAATAGTGGAGAAACTTCCAGTATCAGGATCATCATGGATGTGTTTATGATGTGTGACAGAGATTAAAGAAACATTGATGCGTGTAATATCAGTGTTACATATATGATACATTCCTCATATTCAATATTTTAAACAATCATCCAATCTAAAGCATCACAACGGCATCATGTCGCGCAGATTTCTCCAGTGACTTTAACCACCAACTGAACCTGATCATCATCTAAATTTATTTTAGCATCATAATGTCATTTATATTTTCTGAAGCAGTAAATGTGATCCGAGGTAAAGAGGGTTTGATTTCAAATATTTAAATGTTTTAAAATGTTTAAAAGCTGTTTTCTGAAAGTGAACTCAATAGTTCTGATAGTTTATAGTCTTGAGAAAACTCTAGAACTTTCTGAGAATCATTCAGACGACTTTATTCATCTACAGAACAGAGTAAAGCTCATTTAAGTGTGAGAAAAGGCATTTATAGGTCAAAAAAATATTTTTTTAATTTAATACAGAGAATATTGACAGCATTTTTTAAAAAGTAAAATTAAACAATAATTTAATAGTATTGGGCTGTAATAGTATTGCAGACTGAATCTTTTCTCCAGTATTGTGTATTTATTCTTAATGTTAAACATCTTTATGCACAGAAATGTTTTATGTTTTATGGGATAATTCAGTGACTGTCGTCTATTATTTTGAACGGTGAGAAAAAAGCAACTTTAATAATCAAAATGGATGATTACTGCGATTAAATTAATCACTAACAGCTGCCGTTCACTTGTTCAATGTGCAGGAGATATTTGTGTTGCACTCCTGGAGTGTCCCGTTTGCCGATTGGCTCAATATGCCGTAAAGATCAATCCATAATCACGGACAATAAATCTGCTTTCAATACTGTCGTCATGGTAACACAGGCAAACGATTGGGGCAAACTCTGTCACGTGACACTGTTAACATTTTTGCATTAATGCCAATTTTATTGACAAAATGTGTTTCAAAACCAGTTTTTCATGACATCTGAAGTATCGACAGAGAGTTTATGCGCTTGAGTTAAATGGAAAAATATTATGTCGACATTTGTTACATTTTAGTGATAGTTTCCATCAGCTTTATTTTGATGCGCTAAAACGTTTTTGGCAAAAATCGTTGGATGGAAACGTAGTTATTGTTCCCATTACATTGCTGCAAAATGACAAAGTGAAAGAAATGTTGATTATAAATATTCATATAATTAATTTAATACTGAAGTCAATATAAATATGATTTAAAATAATGAAAAATTGAACTATTGTACCCTTATGAGCTATATATTTGTATGCTCTATCAAGTATCGAGTCACTCCTCTCTTGTGAGTCAGGGACTACAAACGGGTCAAGGAACGAAAACCAAAAGTGAACTAATTGTTCCGCAGAATGTAACCGAAAACGGGAACCAAGTAATTTTCAATTGTTCCAGAGTGAAAACGTCATTTTAAAATGGTGGTAACCGGTTATTTTCGTTCAGTTTCATATTGTTCTAACAGGTTACCAATCGGAAAGGCGGTTGAGGAACTTCTGAACCGGAACGAGGTAATACAGTTTTCCCTCAGAAGGCAACAGTTCAAATAGGAAGTGGGCTGGTCCACTTCCTCTTCCCTTACGTCAAGAGGCAGCTCACTAGGACCAGAGTCCAACGTCTTGGATAGAGGAGTCCTAAAAGGACTACATGTTTTGAAGGGATGGTTTCTGACAGCTTCTTCTGCAACAGTCTTCTGTCCAGTTCTCTCAATGTCTGGATAAATCGACGGTTTCAACTTTTCCCTTCTGCTGCCAAACCAAACGTGTGGCATCAGTGTGGATGCCAAAGTTCAATCACTTTTCAAAAGTCCTAGAGACTTGCCAGGGTTGGTTGAAAAAGGAGAGAGAAAACCCCTCGCCCCTCCCAATGCCGAGACTGAGGTTTGGGCTAGCCCAGTCGTAGTGTGTGGGCGGGCGGGCGGTTAGACTGGAGAGGACTGCTGTACCGTAATGACACGGTTTGCCTGTTTGTACCATACGGGAAGAGGAAGTGCTCATGATATATCCTGGACCCAGATATTTAGAAACCGAGAGAGAGCAGCCAAGAGCACAGTTAGAGACAGATACACACCCTTTCGTTAATTACACTCTGGGCTGTGTCTCCATGAGCGAACCTCAACTGAATATAACCCTTTAAACCTCTGACAGCAACAGAGCTCATCATGAGAAACTCTAGATACAAATCCGGCATCTTGAACCCCCCACAATGAGATCCAGAAGCAAACACTCTTGGATAAACAGTTGGAGATCCAGTGGCACACTGACTCGAGTGTTTATTAGACGTGACCTAGCTCCGCCTGGGCTGAGGCTGTAACGCTCAGACTAGAGGTGCGATTGGGGATTCGGTGAGGCAATGAATGAAATGGAAGATGACCAAACTACACTGGCATCAAGAGAGGCGTGTACTGGGATCTCTGTACCGTGGCTTGATCTACTTAAAGCTCATCTGGACGAGTGAAGAGAACTTTTGTGGAAGAGATTATAGATATTGCCTTTGAGCAACTCAATGCATCTAAACATGATGACAGAAGATGATAAAATGAATCCTGGTTAATGGATTGATGCTAAACAAGCCACAGAGAGACCACAAGCCACAACTCTCTTGCACTTAAAGGAACAGTTCACCCAAAAATGAAAATACTTCTTTCATTTCAATTCCATTCAACATAAGCTGCTGCATTCCAAGCAGTCTGAATCCAACGTACAGCTTTGTTTTAGGAACAAAACCAAAATGCAAGCCAATTTAATCCAGTTTAATGTGAGTACCGCTGTAATGGAGCATGTCGGTGAGTTGAACTGGATAACCGGATCGGTCTGATTTCGTTCACAACTTCAGATTACTTGGTTAACGGCGCATAAGCCGCGCGGATCGCTTTGATATCGCTTTTACGGGTCTGTTTTGTCACTGTGAACTGTTGCTGTATGGAAAATACCTGCTAGAACATACTTCAAAATATCTCATCCCTAGACAGTTTTCATTGTTCCGATGAACTGTTCCTTTAAAGACAGAAGTTCCCCAAGAAGAAAGAGAGCAAATAGTTACCTGCATCCACGTCAGCTTGTTAAAGAAGCGGCCGAGGAAAGAGAGAATAAAACAATCTCAAATCAACATGCACAGTCACAGATAAACAACAGACAGTCACAGATAAAGCAGGAGAAAGACAAACAGAGCAAGAGAGAAATAAGCTTTCATTCATTCACTGTAATGTTATCTAATGTCACGGTGCGTCTGACGGTCACGTATATCTGTGTGAGGAGAGACAGTCAAACACAAATCTGATTGCCCTGAAGACATCGTCAGGTCAAACTTAAACGATCGATTGAACTCATCACTTTATGCAGCACAAACACATTTAAAGACATCATTATAGAAGTGGTACATTCAGTTAATTCGCTTATATCAACTCATAAACAGTAGCCTATGCGCGGTGTTGGTGGACCCGTTAGATGGAGGAATCAGATCATCATTAGACTATATTTGACCGCATCTGTCGAAGCACTTTGGAAACGAATGACGAGAGTTTTTCCTGATCCAATGTTTCTGGTTGAAATCAGAAAAGAGCACAAATCTCCCACTATCTGTCGGATAGAGCACATTTTGGGCATTTTCAGCGCAATTTCAGAGAAGCGCGCACTGAACGCCACCGAGCGTTTGTTTTGAAACTGGGCATGAGAGCCGCGTGTCGCAGTGAGGAAGGATCATCCCAGACGAGAAAGTGATAAGAAAGTTTTGGCGCCGAGCCTATTTTTGCCGCACATACAGCACTGAACTCATTTAACCACATAATTACAACAAAGCCTTTTATGAAGCAACCTGAAATACTGGTGCATACTGCTCGCCCATTGTTTAAAACAACACTTGTAGTGTACACAAACACACTTTCCGTTCATTAAAACACAATGAAATCAAACGATTTAGGCACTTATGCTGCGTTCACACTGACAGCTACTTTGTCGCTGCGTGTCGCCGGTGTCTAGCGGTTAGGTCGCTAGCGGTGTGTGTGGAGAGTCTAAACAGAACTGTTTATTTACTATTAATATTATTATTAAAATATTAGGATCACGTGAGATCTACCATCTTCTCTCGTTGGCTGTCGCTCCCGAAAGTCACTCTTCATTTGCATAAAGTTAAACATTTCTCAACTTTGTCACGTCGCTGGACACACCCACATCCGGTCGTCAACGGCCGCCGTCGCTCGTGCTGCCAGAAGTCGCCAGCTCTCAATGAAAATGAAAGAGATGAGGTTTTGTCGTTGCGTGTTTAGACTTCTTGACCATTTGCATGCAATGTGATCCCTCTTCTCTTCTCACGTATGTGACCGTTCTCAAAGGCCAACTCCGTTAATCGTTTACAGTATAATTCATGGCATTATTAAAGAAAATATTCAGCATCGTTACCCTTGAGGTCACTGTACTCTCACGCAGTAAAGGTGCAGCCAAGCTCAGCACGAGATCGCTGCTGTATTCATGCTGCAGGTTTGCCGTGCGGTGTGAAATATGTGTAAGAAACTTGTGTAATCGGAATCAGGTGAACATGAATCAAGCCTAATTATTCAGGGCTTCTGATTAGACCAATTACTGTGCAGTGTTGCCATGTCCTATTATTATAAGTGACTTTGGGCTTGTCACAGTAGGGAGTCACGGGATGCGGTTATTTGGGCTCGTTTCCAGAGTACGGTCACGTTATTGGGCTTTCTGAAGCTTGGTCTCGCAGAGCCCAATAAACTGCGATCCTCAACCAATTGCAGCTGCCAAACCGCCCCATCTGCTGTTTGAGCCGCGCTCTACATCAGTGGGGTCAAACACGCGGCCGGCGGAAGAGTCATTTGACCCGCGCAATGGCGGAATTCTGCACACGCGGTCTCACGAATACACGCGTATACGCGCTTTTCCTCTGAAACTGGATCGGTGAGCGACAGAGCAGCCCATTTAAATTCATCGATCATGACTATAATGACAGAATAGACACATGCAAGGAAAACATCAGAGGTCAAAGTTCATTTCTCCATTGTTTCAGGTTAATTAGATGCAATGCATTTATAGAGTTTTATATCTGATCGTAATTGGCGTAATCGGTCGCTTATTTTCGCTTGTTTTTGGTGAGGCAAGTCGCTTATTTTGGGCTTGTTTTTCCTGAGCAGGTCGCTTGTTTCTCTTTTAGGATCTGGCAACACTGCTTAGATGTTAGGGCAACCCATCGACTGGGCATTTTAGTTTTTCAAAACCTAGTGAGCTGCCAACTTAAATGGCATGTTTGGGCATCATGGGCACATATAAACATTATAGGCTAAGTTTGGGGCAGATGTAGATTTGTAGTAATTATTATCTTGAGGGTTGTTTAAATAGCTGTAATGCTGCGAAACAACTACAATCAGTCAGATCTGTTTGAGGAAGGAAACCTTTCCCACATTCAAATTCCAAATTTGTGATATTTTACGCTGATAAAAGTGGATTTTCACGGCAAAAGGGGCCGGTCCGTATAATCGCACTAAACTGCATTCCTACATCAAACATGACTGTGGCAGTTATTTGCCCGTATGAGCTGCTGGGTTGTGAAATGGTAAAGGAGGTCTGTGTCGAGACCACAAGGCCGGCAGTGATTTCCTCCTCTTGTTGCATAAACACACATAGAGACACACGTAGAGACACATTTGCCCTTGTGAGAATGTTGCTTAATGAGCTCTGAGAATGCGTCTATTCATGTAGTATGTGATAAAAGGGGGAAGGGGGAAAAACCCAGTCGGCAAACTGCTTTCATTGCAGTGGCTCAGGCAAATTCTCGTCCACCTCTACTTAGTGGTTTTGAGGTTTGGGGTTACTCCACCAGCTCGGAAATGCTATTTTTAAAACCCAGAATGGTGAACCATGAAAAAAACAAGAGGAAAACATTTTAATGGCATGTTTTATTTATTTAGTTTTACATTCTGGAATGTAAATTTGGCAATTCAATCTAAACTTCATACAGAAATGTGTTAAATTGAGAGTTAAGCGGCGCTTCTCCATTGGGCGAGGTGTTGGCGTCCAACACGAGGGGATGTAAATGTGTCGCTTTAGCTCAGCAAGCCACAAGTTCAACGTTCTCTGTTGTCGCGCTGAGTTTCCTTTGGCACTCTGGGATATAATCCACTGTGGCAAACAGGCAATTGAAATTTTGGTTGTTGTTTTTTCCTCTCGGGGTGATTTCCCCAGCTGACCGCTGGTATGCAGTGGCTTGAGTTTTATAGGGTGAGGAGCAAAAGACATGTTTTAGTGTCCGTCAGTCTGCTAACTGCCCTCACCTGTGACCCCCAGGCTTTAGTTAAGCCCACTTTGACTTAAAGGGACAGTACACCCAAAAAGGAAAATTCTCTCATTATTGACTCCCCCTCATGATATCCCAGGTGTGTTTGACTTTCTTTCGTCACCAGAACACATTTGAAGAATAATAGAGAAATATCTCAGCTCAGGCGGTCCTTATAATGCAAGTGGATGGTGATCAGACATTTGAAGCTCCAAAAATCACAGACAGTCAACATAAACGTCAGATCAAAAAAGATAAATATTTAAGTACTTTTTAACTCTAAATCATCACTTCCTGTATGCTTCACGAGAGGGTGGAGTTCACGCGGTTAAGCACGTGCGATGTAAACGCATTGGCATTTGAACATACCAACGTGATTATGCCACACGTGCCTACTGCTGCTGAACGGAAGCATGATTTAGAGTTAAAAAGTACCTAAATATTGATCTTTTTTGCACCAAAATTGATCGTGTCTCTTTAGAAGACATTAATTTAACCGCTGGAGTCGTATGGATGATGTTTATACTGACTGTCTGAGAGTTTTGGAGCTTCAAAAGTCTGATCACCATCCACTTGCATTTTAAGGACCTGCTGAGCTGAGATATTTCTCTATTTTTCTCCAAATGTCTTCTGGAATTCTTATACACCTGAGACATCATGAGGGGGAGTAAATAATGAGAGAATTTTAATTGTTTGGGTGAACTACCCCTTTAACTCCGTTTGAACTACTTAGAACCACAAACTTTGTAGAAAAGCCCTGATTTTTTTAATTAATTCCTAAACTTTACAAAGCCTCATCTTTGAGGGAGTCATGTGAAAGGCCAGTTAAACATTGCCACATAATAACAGTCATAAAGGGCATGAAATATTTACACGGGGAGCTTTTGAAACCAGATCCTCGCTCGGGGAGGAAAGCATATTGTGGTGCTCTGGCGGCGTGCCTTGAATGTTCTCAATTATACATGGCGAGTCCTCCGGTGCAACTGTAACATACTAACCCGCTAACAGCAGGTGTGCAGAGGAGAAGCGTATCCAAGCTATCTAGGCCTTAACAGCACTGAAAACTAGGGATGGATTTGAACTGTATTTGCGTATTAGGGAAAACTTCAAGAGTTAAATGGGATCTAAGAACACAAGAAACACAAGCTGCAACCTTTCAAGAACACTTCTCCAACAAAAGCGTTCAAGTCAGTAATATAAACGGTTCAGGAAAGTGCTTGTGTCCAAAGAGAGCGGAAATGTTGTGATCGGTTTACAGTAATGCTCCAGGTTACGCTCCATCGACAGCATTCATGGCATAATGTTGATAAGTACAAAATTGATTCATAGCTTTAAAACCCGCTATAGCTGGACTGTACGGGTGCATGAAAACGCTGTTCAATGTTTGCATTCACTTCCATTGTGAGTGCCTTAAGCTGCGTTCACACCGGCAGCAACACGCAGCGACAAAACAACCTCATCTCATTCATTTTCATTGAGCGCTGGCGACTTCCGGCAACACGAGCGACGACGACCGTTGGCGACCGGATGTGGGCATGTCCAATGACGCAACAAAGTTGAGAAATGTTTAACTTTTTGGGAGCGACAGCCAATACGAGAGAAGATCGTAGAGCTCACGTGATCCTAATATTTTAATAATAAAATTAATAGTATAGAAACAGTTCTGTTTAGACTCTCCGTACAGACCACTAGCGACCTAACCGCTAGTCACCCGCGACACGCAGCGACAAAGTAGCTGTCAGTGTGAACGCAGCTTAAGTGTTATCGCACAAGGGGATAGGGGTGGGCGATATTACCAAAATCTTCATTTCATTTCATGATAACAATATATACCATGATATAGACTTATTTATTTTATTTCACGTTTCATGCCACATTTCAGTCTGATATGTTGTTGACCAAAATTACTATTATTATTATTATTATTATTATTCAAAACTTTCCTCAAGAAACTCAAGATTTTCCAAAAACAATGCAACAAAGAAAATAATGCATAAGTTAAAAAATATCTCAAATTAAGTAAACAAAAATATTGAATAAATAAAAAATATATATATATGACTGAATTGATGCAGAGCACATATTTTGGCTTTTAAAATGTTCAAGTAGCACGCGTGACCCCGCTCTGCGCTCTCCTGTAAAAATGGAGAATCCCGCTGGACTCGCGCGCACTCGTACACTAGCAAAATCTCTCTCTTTATATAGTCACATCACCAAGCCCTAGGAGGGACGAAACGTAATAATTTTTATTGTAATTAACATTATACCACTAATGCTATTGTTTGCGCTCAACTTGTATTGAACCTAGAACGTTCCTTCTAGAGGGAGTGCCTATTATAATAGCACACGCCCATTTAGAGTGATTGACAGTAGAGATGAGAGTGATCCACCTACCTTCAGGGCTTTCTTCCTGCACGTATGTCCCAGTCAGATACCGGTGCACTAGTGCCGACTTCCCACTGGCCAAGTTACCCACAATGCCCTGCAATGTGCACACATACAAACACACCAAATGATTAGGGTCCTCGCCCCTCGTGATGTTTGTCTTGTACATACACAGTGCCTGCTTAACATAAAATCACCTTCTTCCTGAACAAAATCCTAATAATCACATTCCAGGTTTGTTAACATGATTTTGCAACCCTTGATTCTCATTTTAAAGCTCTTCTCATGCCACGTATCAACACTACTGGAGTCTGGGACACCTGCAGAATTCAGTGGATCGTCCCGTTTTGAGAGGGCGTGACATTATAAAAGCTTTTCGGTGGTGAGAAGACGAGCGTGCGGCACTAATCTAAGCTCTTCAATAATGCAGATCAGTGACGGGACTCACCACTTTGAGTTCTGGTACGGAGCGGCTGAGCGTCCACTCCTGACTGTTGACAAATGCATCTGTAACAGAGAAGAGAGAAAACAGTCAGGCGAGACCAGAAACGCCAATAAATTAAATCATATTATTGAATCACAATATCCGTGTCACTGCATTTCTTATCGTGAAGGACATTGGCACAGCTTTATTAATACAAGAGAGTTTAAGTTAAACATGGATTGAAGTGAACAGGAAGATGAGCAGCAGCATATCAGATATTTAGACGTGCTTTTAGAGAAAAGATCTTGAATATAAGTATATTTTGTCTTTACTGCACTCGCAAAAGTATGAACAAGTGATAAATACACTTATATATAAAATACACTTACAGGTGAAACTCGAAAAATTAGAATATCGTGCAAAAGTTCATTAATTTCAGTAATTCAACTTAAAAGGTGAAACTAATATATTATATAGACTCATTACAAGCAAAGTAAGATATTTCAAGCCTTTATTTGATATAATTTTGATGATTATGTCTTACAGCTTATGAAAACCCCAAATTCAGAATCTCAGAAAATTAGAATATTGTGAAAAGGTTCAGTATTGTAGCTCAAAGTGTCACACTCTAATCAGCTAAACACCTGCAAAGGGTTCCTGAGCCTTTAAATGGTCTCTCAGTCTGGTTCAGTTGAATTCACAATCATGGGGAAGACTGCTGACCTGACAGTTGTGCAGAAAACCATCATTGACACCCTCCACAAGGAGGGAAAGCCTCAAAAGGTAATTGCAAAAGAAGTTGGATGTTCTCAAAGTGCTGTATCAAAGCACATTAATAGAAAGTTAAGTGGAAGGGAAAAGTGAGGAAGAAAAAGGTGCACAAGCAGCAGGGATGACCGTAGCCTGGAGAGGATTGTCAGGAAAAGGCCATTCAAATGTGTGGGGAGCTTCACAAGGAGTGGACTGAGGCTGGAGTTACTGCATCAAGAGCCACCACACACAGACGGGTCCTGGACATGGGCTTCAAATGTCAAACGTCTTACCTGGGCTAAAGAAAAAAAGAACTGGTGTGTTGCTCAGTGGTCCAAAGTCCTCTTTTCTGATGAGAGCAAATTTTGCATCTCATTTGGAAACCAAGGTCCCAGAGTCTGGAGGAAGAATGGAGAGGCACACAATCCAAGATGCTTGAAGTCCAGTGTGAAGTTTCCATAGTCTGTGTTGGTTTGGGGAGCCATGTCATCGGCTGGTGTTGGTCCACTGTGCTTTATTAAGTCCAGAGTCAACGCAGCCGTCTACCGGGACATTTTAGAGCACTTCATGCTTCCTTCAGCAGACAAGCTTTATGGAGATGCTGACTTCATTTTCCAGCAGGACTTGGCACCTGCCCACACTGCCAAAAGTACCAAAACCTGGTTCAATGACCATGGTATTACTGTGCTTGATTGGCCAGCAAACTCGCCTGACCTGAACCCCATAGAGAATCTATGGGGCATTGCCAAGAGAAAGATGAGAGACATGAGACCAAACAATGCAGAAGAGCTGAAGGCCGCTATTGAAGCATCTTGGTCTTCCATAACACCTCAGCAGTGCCACAGGCTGATAGCATCCATGCCACGCCGCATTGAGGCAGTAATTAATGCAAAAGGGGCCCAAACCAAGTACTGAGTACATATGCATGATTATACTTTTCAGAGGGCCGACATTTCTGTATTTAAAATCCTTTTTTTTATTGATTTCATGTAATATTCTAATTTTCTGAGATTCTGAATTTGGGGTTTTCATAAGCTGTAAGCCATAATCATCAAAATTATATCAAATAAAGGCTTGAAATATCTTACTTTGCTTGTAATGAGTCTATATAATATATTAGTTTCACCTTTTAAGTTGAATTACTGAAATTAATGAACTTCTGCACGATATTCTAATTTTTCGAGTTTCACCTGTATATATAACATTCTCTTAAAGCAAATTTCTTATAAAGTTGCTTCTCAAGTAAATGTTTCTTGTTTTAAGGATTTTTAGACATTTTTAAATGGTAAAAAAGACAAAAACACTTGATAAAAAAAGGATTATCTGCAGTGATTTTCTTTACTGGATTAAATTTAATAAAAAGTATTTTTCCCTTTAATTCAGTGAATGTCATTTAGAGATATTTTAAAAGATGATTTTGTCACATGTAACGCAACATCATTTAAATGAATTTAAACTTACTGAATATTGTTTACAAGACTCTACACTGTCATTTAAGGGTTAAACATCTGGTGCACCACATCACGTGACACAACGTCGTGACGTCGATTTCCGTGAAGCAACCAAAGTGCCTCTGGTAAGAAACCTCTTCATGTTTTATGATTGAAACCTGTTTGGTTGTAAAGAGGAGCGTCTCTAGTTTCATTTGATATGCCGCTTTAAATCATCCATTAATGTTTTGCACTTCAGCGCGCTGATAAACATGAAGTGCACATATGTGGACAACAGGACAATATTCCCTCAAAAGTTGAAAATATATGTTAGTTATTTTGAACTATACATTTGAACAACATTAACACATCTGTGGGTCATTTCAACTCATTTTTTACGGATCTGTTCATTAATATTAATAAATGCATTCATGTATATTTACTGTCATTATCACATTGAGAATAAATAATGTGTCTTTCAGAGGCTTTATATGGAGTTATGATGAACATAAGATGCATTTCAAACTGTTCTGAGACCAGTGCAGACAGACAGCACACTGCAGGTTAAGTCATGCACTAAATAGGGAGCAAGGGAGCATCCTATAGCTCTCCTATAACTGTTCTGAGACCAGTGCAGACAGACAGCACACTGGAGGTTAAGTCATGCACTAAATAGGGAGCAAGGCAGCATCTTATAGCTCTCCTATAACTGTTCTGAGACCAGTGCAGACAGACAGCACACTGGAGGTTAAGTCATGCACTAAATAGGGAGCAAGGGAGCATCCTATAGCTCTCCTATAACTGTTCTGAGACCAGTGCAGACAGACAGCACACTGGAGGTTAAGTCATTCACTAAATAGGGAGCAGGGGAGCATCCTATAGCTCTCCTATAACTGTTCTGAGACCAGTGCAGACAGACAGCACACTGGAGGTTAAGTCATTCACTAAATAGGGAGCAAGGGAGCATCCTATAGTTCTCTATGCAGTTAAGTGTGTTCACTCTTCTATGTGTTCAATCTGATTAAAAGTTCAGTTTCAGGCTGCAGATGATGTTTGGAACATGGGACAATGATCATCAGTACATAGATTCACAATTTATAATGGATCAGTTTATTTGAACATGATTGACAGTGATTGGATGATGCTGGACATTACTTATAAAACATGAATAATCACTCCTGGACACATAATTAAATAAATCTGACTTTCTATAGCTTGAAATGACTTAATATTTCACAACTTAGTCCCGCTGTCGATATGAGGACATACATTTTCAGGAAAACTATTTGCTTTAGAATTTTTATTGTTTATTTTATATGTTTATTATGTGCTATTAGTTACAAATGAAAAAGGGAAATGGAAAATGCACACAGGAGTCACGCGGGGGTCTCAGGAGGATAATGTAACTTTGTGACAGCTGCAAACTTCATAAGCTCTTTTGCAGTAAAATTATTCCATATGTCACAAAACATTTGTATTCATCGTCACCTCATTCGAACCGTTGCTTCTAGAACCATCAACAGTCTTTTTGACAATTTCAGCAAAATCTCATCCATGTCTACCAGCTACATAAAAGTTCCCTTCGTCTCGGGTTGCACGATTATTACAAAAATAGTTTGATTCTGTAATTTTGATTAATTTACATTAATTAATTATACATTCAAATATTTATTTTGAGTTGATCAACTGCATGTCATAACTTGTCTGTGGGCTACACATCAAAAACAAGCCAATCACTCTTTCTGAATTACTTTAGTGATTTTATCTGTAAATGAAGACGTGCCAAAATGGTCAACTTCCCATCGGCCTTCATAGAAGCATGAAAACAAAGCTGCTATTCACACTCTGAATGTGTTATTCACAGACGCGTCTAATGCAACACACAACCACTGCAAAAACACACATTAATAGAAAATGAAATGGACGATTTTGAGGCAACATCACAAAACCAACATCGACTGCTTTAATTGACACTTGACTTTATTGCGACAGCTGAAACCAATTTGTATTATTAATTCGATTAACTGTGCAGAATTAAGTATAATTCTCCAAATCACTCTTGAAAACACTTAAAACCAAATGTTTGAGGCATAAAACATGTACACGATCAACCAATGTTAGACAGTTGCATCTAAATACATGCAGTTCTCACAATGGTACCGAGACACCCATATCATTAAGCTCTGAAAGCGGAACAACACGGTCCACTCACGCACACATCCAAAACAAACAAACCTACTCCACACTGCACTGTAGTTAAAACACACTGACCGAATATGCAATAAAAACACCTTCATGAGAGCCCACATTGACCGCACTCCCCCTACAGCCGCACAACACGCTTTACATTACAGCAGAACAACAGAGTATTGATTATCAGATTCAATTTCAATATCGATGGGTATATTTCAGTTAGAATGTCCCTTTTGCTTACATATAAACAAAATCCTCTCCCGGCATAATTCGCATTATTTACAAGTATTTGCATTGATTTGTTGAACTCGTGCTAAAAGCGGTACTGTCTCTTTAAGATAAATATTCCCATAAAGAGCGTCTGTTGATGAGCGCATGTTAATGAAAGAGGACTCAAACGGCTTTATCTCATCTGTACGATGCATGATTGGAATGAAATTGTTTGTTGTTTTTGATCAATAACTGACTGTAAAGGGTTTTAAAAGAGACATTATTCAATGATAAATGGTTGCGTGGATCTTGTCAAGAATGCTAGACATGCCGGTTTGGTGTATTGAATCCATAAGCTGTGTTCCCAAACCTGGTGAGCAGCCAGTTAATGCAGCATCCTAACTGATCTGGAACATCATAATAAACTGATCTGGAACATCATAATAAACTGATCTGGAACATCATAATAAACTGATCTGGAACATCAAAATAAACTGATCCGGAACATCATATTAAACTGATCCGGAACATCATAATAAACTGATCCGGAACATCATAATAAACTGATCTGGAACATCATAATAAACTGATCTGGAACATCATAATAAACTGATCCGGAACATCATAATAAACTGATCTGGAACATCAGAATAAACTGATCTGGAACATCATAATAAACTGATCTGGAACATCATAATAAACTGATCCGGAACATCATAATAAACTGATCCGGAACATCAGAATAAACTGATCCGGAACATCATAATAAACTGATCTGGAACATCATAATAAACTGATCCGGAACATCAGAATAAACTGATCCGGAACGTCATAATAAACTGATCCGGAACGTCATAATAAACTGATCTGGAACATCAAAATAAACTGATCTGGAACATCAAAATAAACTGATCTGGAACATCAAAATAAACTGATCCGGAACATCAGAATAAACTGATCCGGAACATCAAAATAAACTGATCTGGAACATCAAAATAAACTGATCTGGAACATCAAAATAAACTGATCCGGAACATCATAATAAACTGATCTGGAACATCATAATAAACTGATCTGGAACATCATAATAAACTGATCCGGAACATCATAATAAACTGATCCGGAACATCAGAATAAACTGATCTGGAACATCATAATAAACTGATCTGGAACATCATAATAAACTGATCTGGAACATCATAATAAACTGATCTGGAACATCATAATAAACTGATCCGGAACATCATAATAAACTGATCCGAACATCATAATAAACTGATCTGGAACATCATAATAAACTGATCTGGAACATCAAAATAAACTGATCTGGAACATCATAATAAACTGATCTGGAACATCATAATAAACTGATCTGGAACATCATAAATAAACTGATCCGGAACATCATAATAAACTGATCTGGAACATCATAATAAACTGATCTGGAACATCATAATAAACTGATCTGGAACATCAATAATAAACTGATCTGGAACATCATAATAAACTGATCCGAACATCATAATAAACTGATCTGGAACATCATAATAAACTGATCCGGAACATCATAATAAACTGATCTGGAACATCATAATAAACTGATCCGGAACATCATAATAAACTGATCCGGAACATCAAAATAAACTGATCCGGAACGTCAAAATAAACTGATCCGGAACATCAGAATAAACTGATCTGGAACATCAGAATAAACTGATCCGGAACATCATAATAAACTGATCTGGAACATCATAATAAACTGATCTGGAACATCATAATAAACTGATCTGGAACATCATAATAAACTGATCCGGAACATCATAATAAACTGATCCGGAACATCATAATAAACTGATCCGAAACATCATAATAAACTGATCCGGAACATCATAATAAACTGATCTGGAACATCATAATAAACTGATCCGGAACACTCTTTATAGGCCGCAACTCGGTGCGCCACACATATAGTGCTCCTCAAGTGAGTCACGCTTGATTGATTGATTGATTGATTGATTGAGTGCTACAATACTACAACATTAACAATGTACTCATCGTGCAGCAGCATCTCCTGACCACAGATATAGTCAGGGAAGATTATTCAACTTGTTTAACTCCATCAAACAATAAACACGATGACACATGCACTTGCATTATTCAACCACAAGGTGGCACTCTTAGAACATAATGCTGATTCTAATATTTTATATTAAACACTTGGAATATTGACATCTAAATCGGATGTGGTTTTAAATCATGAAGTGTTGTTCAGGAGCCCCAGGGAGGAAGAGAAAGAACTAGAAATAAATTAAATACATGATTAATAAGAATATAAATGTTTTAAGTCACAGTAAGTTTCAAGTTGTAAACAAGGGCAGCAGTAGCAATGTTTCAAATATAAGGGCTACATGCATATGGGAAATATAACATTTTATTCAGTTCAGCACAACAGATTCGAGGCTTTTTGACAAACAATTTCACCTGATTGATTTTCATGCTATTTGTATGTGTGGCTTGTCAGGACAGAGTTCTTTGATGGCCAATTTGTCTTGAATTTGCAATAGAAACGTCACGCTGTCTCACACACGTTTATCGATAGCGCTCACCGTGTTCGCAATCCGTCACAATGCTAGCACAACTAATGCTAAAAAGTTACGTAACCAAAGTTGGCTTTGGTTTGGCTCTATGTTTTTGGGCAGATTATTTTCTGCCCAATGCATCTCAATGAGGGCTCGATGCAGTACCATATTTGACCACAGATTTCAATTGCAAAAATGAGGGGCGCTGAGTTCAGGACAGCAGCAGATGCCACGCATGCCTCAGATCTTTATCAAATAAAGTGTTACAGATGTTTCAGCTAAATTACGACTTAAAAATAGAATAAATACTTATTATAGGCCTTCCTTTAAATACATAGGTCAGCATTATGAACACATTATGGGTTAACAAATATATTACATAATGGCAATTTTTAGTACAGATCTACGTTTTCAAATGGATGAATATTTAAGTTGGGCTCTGCCCTACATGCCCATGTAGACGCGCTGTGCCTGTAGTCAAGCAAGCATGGAAATACATTGCACAAAGCCTCAAACGATGGTAAAATAATACATTTTTAAATATAACTTTTTATTTAGCATTGCTTTTCAACATTAAATCAAAGAGAAAAAGTAGAGTAGGGTGTCTGGGTATCTCAGCAAGTATTGTCGCTGACTATCACCCCTAGAATCGTGAGTTTGAATCCAGGGTGTGCTGAGTGACTCCAGTCAGGTCTCCTTAGCAACCAAATTGGCCCGGTTGTTAGGGAGTGTAGAGTCACATGGGGTAACCTCCTCGTGGTCGCTATAATGTGGTTCTCGCTCACGGTGTGGCAGGTGTTGAGTTGCCGTGGTGAATAGTGTGAAGTCTCCACACGTGCTATGTCTCCACGGTAACACGCTCAACAAGTCACGTGATAAGATGCGTGGGTTGACGGTCTCAGACGCGGAGGCAACTGGGATTCGTTTTCCGCCACCCGGATTGGGGTGAGTCACTACGCCACCACGAGGACTTAGAGCACATTGGGAATTAGGATTTGAAAAAAAAAAAAAAAAAAAAAAGTACAACAGCGTGTCAATTTAACGTGCTAATTCAGTGTTACATTGTATACAAAAAATAACATGTTAAAAAAATGAATGCAATTAATCATGCCCCCTGACCTATACTTAAATACCATAATGAGAGTATGGACTTTAATTACCATTGGAGCAATTCAAGCTTGAAGACACGTCAGCAGAGGGCAGTCTCAACAAACCTCACAAGCAGCGAAACCTCAGAATGAGTCATTTCTGACCGCTGAATGAAGCACAACAGAACGCAGGAATATGGATCCATCGGGGGTTGCATATGATGCCTTAAAATGCTGTCTAGGTAGGCAGCTCATTAGGTTTCGAAACAGGTCTCTAATCTTCATTACCATTTCAGAGACAAAAGCAACAGGTGCAATGTTGGCATCATCTGCTCTCTGATGTTCGATAACGACAGTCTGTAATTTCTCAAGAGATCCACACTAAACACACAAAAACACTAACATATATGCATAACCCTTGGGAACTGCCAATAGGGCCTTTTGACGGGCCAGCTGATGAAGTATAAGAGGAAGCATCAGCTTCGAGTGTGAGGCTGCATCAGATATTCAGCTGCTTGACTCCCAGAGATCCACTGTGTCTAACATTTATACAATACGTAACGGGGGTCCTGACTCCGACTCTCTACCCACCAAGGGGTCCTTGGCCTGAAAATGGTTGAGGACCGTGATCTAAACCATCTGATGAAGACTGCTTTGATAAGCACCCAGCTGTTTCAACCTTGCAAGATTCGCAGTCATGAAAACAGTCACGCTCAGTTAAACGCACTCTAAAACAAGCAATTGAAGCCAATTTACAAACGTCCATTAGACTGTACGAGAAGACTTGAGCTTTTTTAATATGCTGCTACCAATTCGGAAAAGAGAGGACAACAAAAATGAGTTTATAACCGACAACTAGCCAATTGTGGAGCTCCATTTCTGGTCAAATCCAGATGTGCAAAACTACATACTTTCAAAATTGACTAGTGTTTGGGTTGCCTGAATGACGACTTACAGAGCATTTACCCTTTTCCACAGGGACGCGTTTACCCCTTATTTAGCTTTTCTATTGTTTTTTTCTTGTGTGTGTGTGTGTGTGTGTGTGTGTGTGTGTGTGTGTGTGTGTGTGTGTGTGAGAGAGAATTTAAATCATTATACTTAGTGGTTTATTACCCTGGGATTAGTAAATATATAAATAAATATAGTCACAACAGCTGCATGCGGTATCTAATACAGCTTGAGGGAGCGACAGTAAATCTGGCATCTTCTATCTTGTGACAGTCGTAATCCACCGCTCATGATGTTGATTACCACAAAAATTAATTTCAACTCGTTCCTCTTTTTTTAAAAAAGCACAAATGTGCGTTCCAGTGACACACTTCCAATGGAAGTCAATGGGGTTAAATCAATGACCACATCTGTGTGAAAAACTAATTTTACTGTGAACTATCTGCATCTACAGTGAGTAATTACTTTAAAGGCGAAGTTTGAAGAGAATTTTAAAGTTAAAATCAATAACCCTTGGAGTACTGAGGTTTGTTTGGTACCCGACAGCGGGTTGGCAATGCGTTGGCAAAGAGCTCGTGTTTATGCATTCAGAGAAATTCATTCTTGAGAAAAATTAGTCGAACTCAGTTGTTGGACGACTAGTTCCCTAATCTGTGTGTGCCATGTGGGAAGCTCATGTGTCCGTTTTTTAAATGCTCTTATATATTTATGTGCACATGTAGAGTGATAGTTTAATTGAATGTTGATTCTTTGCGGTCATCGTTTCCCATGACCTCGCTGGACCTTCCACCCTCTCCATGTGAGGTCAGCAATTACACAGAAACAGACCGAGTAGGGATTTCACTTCCACCACCCACTCACTGCGTAAGGGTGAAAAAGAAGAGATAAATGGAAAGAACAGAATGCTATGATAACATACACTTGGGTTGAAGTCATTAAAACGTTTTTTAACCGCTCCACATATTTCATATTAGCAGACTATAGTTTCAGCGAGTTGTTTAGGACATCTACTTTGTGCATGACACAAGTAATGTTTCCATCAATTGTTTACAGACTGATTGTTTCACTTTTAATTGACTATATCACAAATCCAGCGGGTCAGAAGTTTACATACACTAAGTTAACTGTGTCTTTAAGCAGCTTGGAAAATTCCAGAAATGATGTCGAGCCTTTAGACAGTTAGCCAATTAGCTTCTGATAGGAGGTGTACTGAATTGGAGGTGTACCTGTGGATGTATTTTAAGGCCTAAGAAATCAGCCAAGACCTCAGAAAAACATTGGGGACCTCCACAAGTCTGGTTCATCCTGGGAGCAATGCTCAAGACACCTGAAGGTGCTACATTCATCTGTACAAACAATAGTACACAAGTATAAACACCATGTGACCACACAGTCATCACACCGCTCAGGAAGGAGACGCATTCTGTCTCCTAGAGATGAACGTAGTTTGTGTGAAAAGTGCAAATCAATCCCAGAACAACAGCAAAGGACCTTGTGAAGATGCTGGAGGAAACCGGTGGACGAGTATCTAGATCCACAGCAAAACGAGTCCTATATGGACATCACCTGAAAGGATGCTCAGCAAGGAAGAAGCCGCTGCTCCAAAACCACCATAAACAAGCCAGAATACAGTTTGCAAGTGCACATGGGGACAAAGATCTGACTTTCTGGAGAAATGTCCTCTGATCTGATGAAACAACATTTAACTGTTTGTCCATAATGACCATCGTTATGTTTGGAGGAAAAAGGGTGAAGAACAGCATCCCAACCGTGAAGCATGGGGGTGCAGCATCATGTTGTGGGGTGTTTGCTGCAGGAGGGACTGGAGCACTTCACTAAATAGATGATGACATCATGAGGAAGGAACATTATGTGGATATATTGAAGCAACATCTCAAGACATCAGACAGGAAGTAAAAGCTCGGTCACAAATGGGTCTTCCAAATGGACAATGACCCCAAGCACACCTGCAGAGTTGTGGTTAAATGGCTTAAGGACAACAAAGTCAAGATATTGGAGTGGCATCACAAAGTCCTGAAGCAAGGAGGCCGACAAACCTGACTCAGTTACTCCAGTTCTGTCTGGAGGAATGGGGAGAAAATTCCAGCAACTTATTGTGAGAAGCTTGAGGAAGGAAACCCAAAACGTTCACAATGCATGTTAATCTCGAACTGTTCCGTGGAAATAAAGCGAACGAGCATGTCCCGAGAATGTCTTCGGTCTTTTGCAGCATTCTCATAGAGGACACTCTTCTTGCAAACTGTTTTCAGATGACTGAAAAAGAGAAGACAATGGAGAACTCATTTACATGCATGAGAGTGAATCGGACAAGTGCATCAATGGCTTTTCTGTAGTCTGTTCATCAAAATATAATAAAGTGTGTTTAATATCAAGCACGTGTCTTTGTGTCTGACAACATTTCTTGTTGTGTCACTCCGAGACATCTTGCAGGTCGCCCATCATCACAGTGGTGGAGAGATGAGACAAATTTATGTGTCATTTGTTCTCAATACCAGACTGCTTCTCATAAGTTATCTACCCAACACTGTACCCTTGCCTTTAGACTGTCCATGAAAAGTTGAGGGTGTGCGGTCTAAGGTTGAGACTGGGTTGCATGTGTGTGATTGAGTCTGAAACTGAAAAGAGAAACACTGACACAAGATCAGGCATGAGGGGAAAAAACGTAAAACAAAGATGGCTTGTGTTAGATTTCAAAATGTGGAAATTAGACAGACACAGAGGAGCACACAGTGCTTTTCCAGTCGCTTTGAGAGCATTAAAGTACGTACACTAAGAGGCAGTGCAGTCCGTGTTCTCTGGAGTATCAGATCAATACAATTAACTTTGACTGCTGCCAGAAACATGACTTACTGCTGTAAACTCTGATCTGTTGATGGAGGACACTGTCAACCTCTCTCTCTCTCTCTCTCTACATTCCTAATCTTTCTCTCTCATATCATCTCATTTCCACCTCTCTTCATTTTTTCTCTCCAGACACTGAGAACAGCATGTTACATCTCTTTATTCACTGCAACTCCCAAAATAGCATCCTAAGCACAAAGCCGCATTTGCCAGTGGTTTGTGAACAAACACACACAAGCACTAAAAGACACATGCATCACTAACTCACAAAGACTTAAGCTGCACAGCAAAGATATATCGTCCCAGAACACACGCAAACATGCATAGATTTAACCACCATCCTCTCTTCAACAACAACAACAACAACAAAGGAAACAGCAAATAACTGTATCTCTGCATCATGCCTCTATGTTCAACCGAATGCAGGTCATCGACCCCAACAGGGGGAATGGAAAAAATCCCATCCCGTCAGCTCCTGACTGCTTGTCAGGCACACAGAGCTGCATTGTTGCCCCTCTGCTGGGCTGTACTGGAGCTCCTGATGGCTCGCCCATGCGCCACTGCCTGGACATCACTCCGAAAAAGGATGTTGTTACAGCTGTTTCCTGTTTTCCTAGGTGGGGCTACAATATTACAGCTTCCCCAGTGCTCCCAGTGCAGCAGGGCGGCTGGACAGTGATGGCTATGGTACCAGCTCATCGACCTGCATGCTGGAATCACTGCTGTAACAGAATCAATACGCTGGCACATACACATATTGACCCAGATCAGAATAACCCGCAAGTCCCCTTCGGCACTATGATGCTGACTGCAACCTCTTGTGTCCCAGACACAAATACTCAGAACAACTCTATACAAATGACTTATTAAGTGGATACTTTCACATTGGACAGCAAGTGGCGACCTAAGACCAGTCCTTAAAGTCAAACACTGTAATAGTATTCCTATTAACTGTGTAGGCCCAACAAATTCCTAAATTATTTATTTAGGCTGAATATAGAGCTGCTGATTTCAAACAGCTAAATATGGCACATTCCAGCACCAAATATGGGATTAATGTGCTAAAAACATATATATAAGGCCACTGTCTTGTATTAAGCAGCAGATTCTTCTACCTGACCACCTGGAGCGGTCAGGGGCGGAGGAGACCCTTACCAGCCGCTGAAATGCGGCAGGGTCTGAGACCACCAACCGCGAGCGGGGAGGGGCTCCTGGCCGACCGCCTGGAGCAGGAGGACCGCTACCAGGGGCGAGGGAGACCTCTTCCATCCACCGGAACGCAGAGGGGCATTCTGTCCGCGAGGACTGCCTCCAATCCGCCCGGGGAGGCATGGATGTCTTCCGTTGGCAAGCTACAGCGTATCGGAGAACTTGCGAGTAAGTGTTTTTCTCTCTCGCCCATTGGCGCATGGTGTTAGCCTTTCCCTCTCTTATTTAAAATGTTTTGTTAATTTGGCACGATCGCTGTTACGGTTTGTAGGTGCCACATTCCCCTTGTCTCCTCCCTCATCCAGGTAGGATTAGGCGGAGCCGGATCGTGATTCTGCACATCCGGCCCCTAATCAGGCTAGTGAAGCCTCAGAGAGGGATAAAGGCCGACCGGAGACTGCAGTGTGACAGAGAGAGATTTACGGGCATCTAATAAATGTAATTTATCATTTAAATAGTATTTATATTGTCAAGCTGGTTCTCGCCTCCCCCTTTCCATTAAGCCCTTTGCATCAGAATATCCACAAGGAATATCCAGTACTGCTGAAACGATTAGTCGACTTTATGGACAACGTTGACAAAAAACAAATCCCTTGACGAAGAGTCGTTTCATGTCATTTAACGTAACATGAGATCACGTTAAGCTCTAATGATGATGCGTGAGATCAACACTTATATTTCAGATACATTCTCTTAAAGCAAGTTTAAATATCTCATATGTTGCTTCTCAAGTAAATGTTTCTTGTTTTAAGGATTTTTAGACATTTAAAAATGGAAAAAAGACAAAAACACTTGATAAGAGGATTATTTTGCAGTGATTTAATTCAGTGAATGTCATTTAGACGTGTTTATAAAAGATGATTTTGTCTTTATTGTTAATAAGCATGTTTAATGCAATCTTTTATGTCAGGACACAAGCTGAATAATCAGTTAAGAGCTGACGATTAATCGTTGCAATAATCGCCGTATAGTCGAATAATTGTTCTAATAATCATTAGATTAATCGATCATCAAAACAATCGTTAGTTACAGTCCTATTATCCAGTGCAGTGGAACATATGTACTGACTAAAGCTTTGGAGAGAATAGGCCGTGCTTCTGACACAAAACATATCAACACGGCATTCCCGAAACTGCTTGAAGGAGTGCATGTAATGCACGGCAGGAAAGAGGGACACACACACAAACAAAGACAAAGACCCCCCATTTAGCCTTAACAGACTGTAGGGGCAAGTGCTGTTAGCGAGCACCTATGAAGGCCGGAATGGTACACGGGTGGCCAGCACCACACCCTACTGCATTTGTCTCCCCAGTGGCGATGTTTTACACACCGCATCAGGTACTCATTTTAGGCTGAGTCCACCTAGGGGAGGCCCGGGACCAGTTCAGATAATCGTCACTGGTGTTGGCCATGAGCGGGAATCGAACTCAAGTTGCCAGTTTCATAGTGCAGCGCGCTAACCACTACACTACCGCTCCCCACCCACCCCCACCCCCACCCCCACCCACACACACACACACACACACACACACACACACACACACACACACACACACACACACACACACACACACACACACACACACACAAAAAGATCCCCCATTTAGCCTTAACAGACTGTAGGAGCAAGTGCTGTTAGCGAGCACCTATGAAGGCCGGAACGGTACACACACACACACACACACACACAGACACTAGGGGTGCTGATACAACTGAATCACCGACGCATTTGTCAAATAATTATGCATTGATCAAAAATAGTTCCAAATTCAATATTAATAATTCCCATCTTTATAAAAGCATACACAGAAAAAAACCCTGAATCAAGTGTGTGGCATGTGGCACATACATCTACAGCGGCACATACCACAAAAAGGTGCATCTACATTTAGAGGAACACTACTGCGCAATGTTGACTGTAAATTCTGCTCTTGAAATATTGATTTATTACTACTTTTCTGTGTCCATTCTCCATAGATAGATTTCTCTCTTATAGCATCACTGATATGGTCAACTTAAAAAATGTCAGAACCACTGTGAGAGTTTAGAAGTCGTATTGCCATAATTCAGCTCTAACAGCCTGCACTGCTGGCACTGTTTCTGTACCTCTCCTTCTCCTTTTCTTTCCTTCATTGCTGCTATTATTATACTCAGGCCACCTCTGAGTCAGCGCTGCCAAGAGGGACAGACAGCGCACGGAGAACACAGAGCACTGCAGGTAATAAAAGAGGAAAAGGCACACGCTAATAAAGGCACCTGACAAAAGGACAAAAGTAGCTTGGAACAAACATGCCAAAAAACACACGGAAATCATTTGAGCTTATCTGAAGTCCAAATGCTAAATGCAAATATGAACTGCTCCACTTCAGCAAGAGTTGTGTTGACAGTGATCTCTCCAGTGTGCCATTGGTCACGCAGCTTAACATTTGCAGTGCATTTGATATTTATGGTTTAAGCAGATGCTTTCTTACCAAAGTGCTTCAAAAAGGTTTTTCAAACACTCCTACCAACCCAGAATGGCACCCTTACAAACTCTGATTTGAAGAAGAGACATATTAAAAAATTGGACAAAAAGACAAAGGTACAAGACTGAGTACTTTCCGTCTTTAAAGGGACAGTACACCCAAAAACGAATTATTTACTTGCCCTTGTGATATCTCAGATGAGTATAGCCCTATTCGGACAGGATTCGTTTCCCGGACATATATATATGTGTGGCAGGGTGGAGGGCAGGGCCGGGTTGTGATCCTACACACCCGGTCCCGTATTAGGCTAATCAAGCCTCTGAGGTATAATGATGCCCTGCAGTCAGCCCTTAGCCCTCATGGAGGTAATAAATTACTGCAGTAATAATGTAAAGTAATTATTACTGCAGACGTCTGTACAATTTACCATCAATTCACACAGGACAAGCGATGCCTGTAAAAATCACAGAGATGTGTCTTCTGCATTTACACACTGCTGTCACGCGTAACTGACCTATTATATTAAACATGAGCACATACTGTACCTGTGATTATTAGAGGAAACTGATTATAATATTTGGCTAAATCCAACAGAATTGGTGACTTTAACAAGCCTGTAACCTTGTATTACACACTTGAAATAAAAATATGGACAATCCCTACATAATGTCATTTTATGCTCCAAAACGTGGGGCTCAACCCCATTTCCCGTACTCACTCTGCTCAGATCATAATCCAAACTGCTGGTTTCTCTTTTATATGGGTAAATAAACACTAGACAGCATAAAATGCTTCAGTAAAACCTGCATCAGTTCAAACGCAACACCCAGCGTTATCTGCTCTTGATCAACATCAGACACTCGGAGAACTGAAGAGACAGTGATCTTTAATGGGCTCAAGGGTTGGAAAGTGGACATTTACTGGCTTTTCACCAACATGTCAGTTCGCACGGGATTACTATTACCTGGGGTTATTGTTACAGGCCGTTTTATAACAGGTAAAACATGCTGTCATTATTACCGGCATGTGAGCGCGCACTCCATTAATAGTCAGGAAAAATTACTGACATCACCGATTCGCACAGGATTAAAATCACTGAGAAGCTCTAGTCATTATTATATTACCTCACGTCCCCATATTAAACTAATCACATCTGAACTTTGGAAATTATGATTACATGTTGATGTCACAAGATCCTATCCATCAGGAAGACTTGCAGACTTGAGTGAGATTTAAAATGACATTTATTTGATGAATATGAAACAGTAATATCTCTGTTTGAAGAAGTTGTACTCGGAACCATCACCCTGCCGGAGATAGGAGGCAGGGGCGAGGAGTCTACCCCCGTACAGGACGGGACTCAACAGGTGGTGGTGGGGTGGAGGAGGTTGCCGTGTTAGCACAATGAAACAGCAATGTGATAGATTGTGAGCAGACAATGTGATTGGCTAGGAGTTACCCAGCTAATGTACAGCTGATAATCTTCCCGCTAGAACTACACTGCGCATACAATTCTGCCTGAATTACATTTCACAATACATGTCTTGTTCCGTTAGGCTGCATTTCTTAAATTATGACATTTGTGTTGTTTTTATATCTAATAGAAAGACATAACATATTAGTAACAATTCATGTTTGAGTCTAAATGCTATGAAAAATGTTTGATGCTATTCATAGACATGACTGGCCTCTTAAATCTGTAATGATTTTAACTTTTTTAAATAGTTGAATGGAACTCCTGAACGCAGCCAAAACAGCCCACTTAGGCTAAACAACTTCTCTCACCCACTGTCAAACAACACACAAAACACAATCCGAAGTCATAAAATGAAACTGAAGGAAAGTTAATGGCTGCTAAAACTTAATCTTAACTCTGCAGGATGCAGACAGTGGAACGGAGATGCCGGGGTCAGACATCTGTCCATGCGTGACACAATTAAACGGCCTCAATGGAGCTGCCACACCAGCAATTACAGCCATCAGAAAAGCTCATTAGCTCAAGAATGCTGCATCTCTCTGCACGTCTCCTGCAGTCGGAGCTAATGTTGTGTTGTTTGTGGGTGGCTTTTATCACAGTTATCAGTCATGACAACACGACGGCTGACACCGTCGGCGTGCCATTGTTACAGAATATCTGATGAGTGCTTGAACACTGAGGCACACGATCACAGCGATTCTCCACCCCTCATTGTTTTGACTACAAGCAAGACATTGAATAAAAAATAAGGCAGTGATAAAATGACAATAGGAGACTTCGCAAGCAAGATGCATGAGACAAAACAATCCGGTTGGCACTGTAAACATTGTCAGAGTGTCCTCATTACAGGAAATAAGCTTCACTGCGCTGCATGCTGCAGTTCACACTGCTATTAAGCCGTCTAGTGGGGTGTTATTTAACACAAAAGATAAAAAGTGTTTCCTGGACAAAACAAAGAAAATGTACAAAGCAATGAGACTCGGCAGTGGTATGGAAGGTTAAGTGGCTGTAAATGTCCATAATCAAATCCTTTCAACGTGTTATTGAATCCAAATCTTGAGCGCACACGAACACATCCATGCACGTACACAACAGGCACACTGCACCACAATCTCAGAAAGAGAGCTCTGGAAACAAACAAACACAGATGAAAAGAAAATAGCCTCTAAACAACCCAAAAGACAAAGGCTTAGCGGCCCCTACAGAGCCGTCGTGTTCTCGCTCCCTCTGGATCAGGCCTACCGGGCTGGGGTGGGCGTTCTAAAACGGTGTTATTGAAACTACCGAGCCACACTAACATATTACATCCCCTCGTCATTTATAAAGGATAAGAGTCTGTTTGCACCTACTCGTCCCAACAATAAAGCTTTTTGGTTCTCTTGTGATCCCTTGTGAATGAGTGCATTAGCAGAAACCACAGTCATGACAGGAATCTGAGGCTTTTAAAGAGGTTGGAGAAAGGCCAAGATGCCACCTTTCCTCACCGCTGCTCCGTGCCAGCCTGCGGTGTCTAATGGCAAGATAAAGGCTACTATGTCAGGATGGCAAAGCCCAGCTATCAGAAGATGAGTGTTATTGTGAGAGAGGAAGCTAATGAGATGAATATTGGAAAATGGGTTGTGGCATGTTACAACCAGTGGCGTAACTACCGGCAGTGCACTTGCGCCCGGGGAGAGATGGAGGCACAAAAGCAGAGGCGGACCGGCCATCGTGAGAACAGAGAAAGCGTTGCCGGCTGTGAAACGTTGCCGGACCGCAGTATGCCAAAGTGGGCCACAAACACATTTCCCAGCCCCACCCCAGTCCACAACTTTTCTAATTGACTAGTCGGGCTGGGGGTATTGATACAGAATCAAAAGTTCTCAATTCAAGTTTCGATTCGATTCCGATTCATTTGGGTCAATTTCTGTTATAATGACTGTTTTGCTTACATATGAAAGACATTCTCAGGGGACCTTCTCATTTGGTAAAGCTTGACTTTGACTACAAACACTTCCATGTATTCCATTAATAAATATATTGCTTTTATATTACATGTACATTATGTGTTGTCTTCGCTATATGCTATGCATAATTTAATTTAAACCGACTGATCTCAGTTCAGGACACTCTGAGCTGTCATTAAAGTGTCAAACTTTTGATGCACGGATTCATGTGACAGAACAAGCTGAAGCCAAACACAGCAGAGTTTGTCTTTGGGAGAAACACCAACAAAACTACATCTGAAGAACTTGCAAGACTGCTCAGTTATCATTTGTTTGCATTATTTTTATATGTACATGTTTTTGTGGATAGAGTTAATTAGACACATTTTTACAGGTATAACGCTTTGATACAAGTATATCTGTGTACATTAAATAAAATCAGAGGACATGCTATAATTAAAAGTTGGGCAAAACCTGCTGTTTTACAGTGGATGCCCATGTGAATAATATGATCACATGGGCAGATTCAATTTATATCAAACTTTCATGGCAAGAGAAACTGAAGTGTGCATTGCCAATGCATTAATAGACACTACACATACAGATATGTTTCTGCCGTTTCGCTTTTGACAGTGGTAAAGTTAAAAGTGAGTGAGCGTTTTTGGGCGATGTGACACCTGGTTCACTGCTTGCGGGTGAAGTCTCCATTCTCCATACAGTAAATCCGCTCCTGTGACATGCGTTGAGTGTAATGAATAAGCTTTCACTGCTCCACACAATCGGTTTCTGTGCTAGGATGTGCAGCCTGCACCTCCTGGAAATGTATATATGCCAATTCTAGCATAACATATTTGTGAATTTCAGGATTGTTTTATTTTTATTTTATTGTGTTATTAACATGTTAAACAACTAATAATCCCTGAAATTAATGCATTAAATTTCCCAGCCCTAATATATAATGTTAGATGTTTATTGTTTGCATGCATCATTTCTGTTATTCACAAGTATTTACACAGAACATGTGCTAAAATGGTCCTGTCATTTTAATAGCGGCACTACAGCAAGCGAGCGTGGAGCCACGCGGCTACTTAACATGAGTCCATAATATGTGTGATTAGAATTAAATTTTTTTTTGGTTGTTGTTTTGAACAACAACTGACTGTAAAGAACAGAAAAGGTATTATAAGAGACCATATCCAATGACAAATGGACTGTGTGGATCTCATCTTTGGACACATTACACAAAATGAGTCTAACCAAACTTACTTTTAACTCTACACGTCTTCGACACATGCTACTTAATCACTCGAGAGTGAAATCGGAAAATGTACCAGTCATTGGCCAATCATAGACATTTTTAGTTGCACAGCATGAAATGTGGTCACACATGAGACTGATTTACGCACATACATTTAAGAATCGAGTATAGTTAATGAGATTGGGATCAATTCGGTCACATATGCAAGTGATTTACTCACTCAAAATCAATCTTGGGATTTTAGAACAGATATCAGGATCATTCAAATGAAGATCACAATTAATCGTAAAACAGATATTTTTACTAAGCCCTACTAGTCATCTAAAAACCAACTATTTGATTAGTGAGGTCCTAGTAGACATGTGTAAAGAATAAATCAAATAAATTGCATTAGAATGAATGCTCATACACACCTGGTCCCTTATCAGGCTAATTAAGCCTCAGAGAGGGATAAAGGCCGACTGTGGAAGATGGTGCGATAGAGAGAGATCGTTTACAGTCAGCTGACCGTCACTTGTTTAAGTTTATCATTAAATCTATTGTTTATATTGTCAAGCCGGTTCTTGCCTCCTCCTTGCCCTTCTATGAATCCTTTACATTGGCGCCAAAACCCAGGAAGGAGGAGGGATACGCCGTAGCAGAGTTCTCGCCACTACCGTCAACCCCAACGGAGCAGCCGCGGCCATCTGCCGGGGGACGGAGGAGCCCGGCCGCCTGGAAGCGAAGGAACGGCTGCCAACTGTGAGGGGAGAAGGGGCTCCTATCCGACCGCCTGTAGCAGTCAGGGCCGCTGCCAGGGGCGGGGGAGACCCCTTCTGTTCCCCAAGAACGCGGCGGGGCATTCCGTCCGCCAGGGGCTGGAGGACTGCCTCCGATCCGCCTGGGGAGGTGCGGCTGTCATTCGTTAGAGGGTGGAGGAGTGGCCAAGAACCAAGCTAAGGCATATCGGAGAACTGGCAAGCAAGTGTTTTTTTCTCTCTCTCTCTTACTACACTGTTAAATGAAGTTTAACAGTGTAGGGACCATAACTACAGTTGGAGAGGATGATGATCACGTAATTGGTGCACCTGATCTGGGATTTGTTGTCAAGTGTGTACCAACATGACAGAATGTGTCTTTAAATGTGAGCAGGGCAATGAGCATCAGTCTTGTAGTGTGCACTTGGCATTCGACAGACAGGGACTCAGTGCCCAGACAATGACAATGGCCACAGGGTCAAGAACAAGGCAGAGCAGCCATTGCATTAATCACAGAGAACAGACACGCTGTTGACAGGAACAATCACGCTCTCAGTAATTGCAGGAATAGTTTGTTTAGAAAGCTCCAGAGTGCCGTATTCTATGGCGGTTGTTTTTTTTGTTCTATTTCAGGAGCGAGGTGAAGAGGGTGGGGTACAAGACTGCAACACTGGGGTAATATCCTCGACTCTGAGACAGCTTCAACGAGATAAAACAGGGAGAGCAAGAATTTTTAACAATAAAAGAAACAGTCAAGGAGAAGGAATGGGTCTCGATGGTCAACTGATCGACTATTCGTCCTACAACCGACTAGTCCAGGGTAGACTGTGGCTCAGATGGTAGAGCGGGTCGGCTGCCAAATCGCAGGGTTGGTAGTTCGATTCCCGGCCCAAACGACTCCACATACCGAAGTGTCCTTGGGCAAGACACTGATCCCCAAGTTGCTCCCAATGGCAGGCTTGCACCTTGCATGGTGGTCATTGTTGTGTGAGTGTGTGTGTGAACGGGTGATTGGGACACAGTGTAAAGCGCATTGGTAACCTCTAAGGTTAAAAATGCAATGAGCGTGCTCCAAAGAAAGGATAGCACAGCGCCGATCACTTGCGAAAGTCAACTGGTATTACCTCAATGTAACGGCACAGATCACACAATTTACACGACCCGTTTGAACTGTACCGAGAATTCTCTAGTAGGGGTGCAATGATCGATCGGCCGCTGAACTAAATCGGTCTTAAATCTGTGATCGAGTTATTGTGGTACTACTTCTGACTCGCTGTACAGTTAAACACGGAGAGGACAAAGATACTTCAAACAGATGTAAAAAGAATTATCCAGCAAATAAAGATGCTAATGCAAATCTGGGTATACGTGACATAACATGAGTCACGACAGATGGTGTGCTGAGCAATAGGGAGTAATTTAGCTATTATATGCGTTTTCAGATTTCACTTTCCAACACGTGTGCTCTCCAATCCAGGGTGCCGGTTGCACCAGCCATACGCAAGTTACAACTTAGCCTAGGTATGGCGTAAATGGGCGCCATACACAAGTTACACACTACTAATTATTTGAGTGTAGCACCATTAAACATAAGTATGATGCAACCCTATGAATGACCTAAATATTTAACCCTCTCACCAAGAGTAATTTGATGGTGATATTTACACTAGTTTACATTTACAAGAGAGAATATTCTGTAAAAACATAATAATAATTGCTCCTTAGGGGCTCTTCAACATCAAACCGATCGAACAGTGCACGTTCTGGGGTGCGTCGCCCGGTGTCAAGTTTCATCCTATACAAAATACATCGGATAATAAAATGAATGTCAGTTTTTCCAGCCTGTTGTATTAGTATTTATTTATTGCCCCTTATATTTAATTTAGACACATTTATATAATGTTATTAAACAGACTAAATATACTATTTATTAAATCTACTTTTATTATGTGTTGTATTTCAAGGGAATATAATTTGTTACAGCTGACACTTACGTGAGCAAACATGGTTTGAATATCAACCGTAACCAGGTCAACTAAAATGCATGACTTTTTAACACTTTTGTGTACAAATTGGATCAAAACAGGTAAACGTCGGGGTCTGGGTATCTCCGCTGTGTCCTGTATTAAAATGGTGTGTTAAAAGATATCATAATATAACATAATCTGGCTCCATTCAGTTGTGTCCCATCTCGCTGCTTTCTATATTAACTCCACCAAAGACATGTGTCTAATAGTGCTCAGGAGAACCTGTAACCAGCTTAAGACCAACCTTTGATCAGGAATATATAATTCATATCAAGGAAGGAGATCAAAGGAAAAGCGAGACCCTAATGCCCACCCCCCACAGCAGGTTCAGCAGTGGCAGACCCTTATTGAGGTCTCAGGCCAAACACTGACTCACAACCAAATTAATGAAATACTTATACAAAACTTTAATTGCACTGTGTGCCGAGAAGCATCATCTATTTTACTCACTGCATGCATACAGAATAAGCAGCGTGCACATAGACACACTTGCACTGTGTGGGTGAGGGTCGGGCTCCATCTCCTGAGGGCAGTTCATGCTTGAAAAGCGTGGGGGAGGTGCACGCGTGTCTAACGGAGGGTTAACGAGTGACTCACGATGACAAATCATCACTGCCTTCTCCCCTCTCTCAAACGCCATCAAACCCAACACCACTCATTCATTCACCCCCTTTAAAACCCTGCGGCCTGCTATTAGTTTCTCATTGTGCTGTCAGCAGAGTTGGTTACAAGAGTTTAACATCTCTACATAACACATATATTCTTATTTTTAAAATAAATAAAAGCATTAGGGATGCCCTGGCCCATAGCTCAATGATCAGGATCACATCTGCATTGAAATATGGATCATAATTAGTGTAAACCTACATTTTTATGCATTTTTATTTGATAATCAGTCAACCTCCCGACAGCTATAGTATTTCTATAGACTTTTGGGAATTTCAGTTAACAGTCACAGTGCACAGAGAGCTTACATACGGTTATAACAGAGCTCTTGATTCAAATTGATTAACAGATTCAGATGATAAGACATCGGATTCAGCTGTACACTCTTCAGAGAATCTCTCCCTCACCCATATGCAAATAAGCAACTCCCATATCAAATTGTGTTGTCACTTAAGCCAGCCGCGAGTTAATGCATGTCACAGGCACTGACGCTCTACGAACAAAGCTAATTAGTTTCAATCAGAGCAATTAAGGCCATCTTCATCACCTCAATGCAACTGTTCTCAATGTGCTCACACAGGCAAGTCTCATATCCTGTTAAGAGGGAGGATATTGTCGCTCCTGTCTGAGACTATGTGTGCTTATGTAACTTGAGAGGCACAGAGATAAACATCAGAACACAACCCCTCACAAACCACATGAAAGTAAACGCAATGTCCTATAAACACGTTGTCTGGATGGATCAAATTAAAGTGCACCTATTATGGTTTTTAAATGTGCCTAATTTTGTTTTAAAGGTCTCATAAAATAGATTTACATGCATCTAAGCTCAAAAAACACTTTTACTTGCTCATAATTTAAATTGCAGCACTACCTTTTATTCCCAGTGTCAAAAACGACTCGTTCAATGATCAATGATAAAGCATTAATTCTAAACTCCGCCTTTCACAGACCTTACTCTGCTCTGATTGGTCCGTTCTAAAGCATTCAATCTAAACTCCTCCTTTCAGAGAGCCTACTCTGCTCTGATTGGTCCGTTCTAAAGCATTCAATCTAAACTCCTCCTTTCACAGACCTTACTCTGCTCTGATTGGTCCGTTCTAAAGCATTCAATCTAAACTCCTCCTTTCAGAGAGCCTACTCTGCTCTGATTGGTCCGTTCTAAAGCATTCAATCTAAACTCCTTTTAGAGAGCATACTCTGCTCTGATTGGTCCGTTCTAAAGCATTCATTCTAAACTCCTCCTTTCAGAGACCATACTCTGCTCTGATTGGTCCGTTCTAAAGCATTCATTCTAAACTCCTCCTTTCAGAGAGCATACTCTGCTCTGATTGGTCCGTTCTAAAGCATTCATTCTAAACTCCTCCTTTCAGAGAGCATACTCTGCTCTGATTGGTCCGTTCTAAAGCATTCATTCTAAACTCCTCGTTTCAGAGAGCATACTCTTCTCTGATTGGTCCGTTCTAAAGCATTCATTCTAAACTCCTCCTTTCAGAGAGCATACTCTGCTCTGATTGGTTCGTTCTAAAGCATTCAATCTAAACTCCTCCTTTCAGAGAGCATACTCTGCTCTGATTGGTCCGTTCTAAAGTGTTCATTCTAAACTCCTCCTTTCAGACAGCATACTCTGCTCTGATTGGTCCGTTCTAAAGCATTAATTCTAAACTCCTCCTTTCAGAGAGCATACTCTGCTCTGATTGGTTAGATGTCCCAGTCTGTTGTGATTGGTCTACCGCTTAGTGTCGTGTTTGAGGGCGGGTCAAAGCTGTTCGGAGCAGCCAATGAAGACCAGAGGCGGGTTTTTTGTTACCAAATGAGGTAGGTTAGTACAGCAAGTAAGTCTGGAATTACTAACGACTCGTTTCAGGTGTTCAGAATCGGGTCTTTCTTTTGGGAGTCAATAACTCCATTTGTCCTGCACTTTTTTTACATTCACAAACAGCCATTTAACACTACATGAAAGGTCATATATGAAAAACGATAATAAAACTGCTCTTTAAAACAGCATGCGTTTCAGTGTGTCAAATATGATACGCAAAGTTTGACGGCTCCGTTCTCAATCTCTGTTCAAGCTGAAAGGCAAAAAAATGGATGGTGTGTAAGTTTCAAATGTTTATGGCATCATCTAGTGGTTATTTGTGAAAAAAGTGGTTTCAATGTTTATATTGATCCATTTAAAATGGCGGCAGACTACCACAAGAAGTGATAAATGACAGCTTACTTTAATAAAGTAAGTGTTAGTTATTATTATATTGTTACTGATATTTTAAAATACTAAAATAATCTACTTATGCTTGGTTCAAATTTTGCATATTATTTTATTGAAAAAGCATGTTGAAATTACATGTATCAAATATGATACAACAGGCTTTTGAGGTTTATCTCTCAATCACTATTATATTCCATTCATGCCCACTTAAAAAATAAAAAAATATAAATCATAGAGCTTTGAAACTTCTGACACGTACTTTTTATATGATATATTAAAAGTGTGAACTAATATTTCAGCATATTTGTATACAAGTAGCCTGCTCCGTAATTATAAAGATCTCATTGTTTACATTACAAGCTATTATGATGTCATCTCACCTTAAGTATTAAAAAAATATGACCTCCAGAATCATTGGTAGATTATTTCTGTTTGTGATTCATTTCTATTAATAGAACTTTACATTAAATACTTATTTTGACTGGTTTGTGCATGCCATATTTATATAGGCTACACATCCGGAACAAGATGAGATCGGTTTCTGAATTTGATTCTATTTTATATATTAGACACATAACTGGTTCCTAATCATAAGTTCAATGATTATTTAATTTTTGACAATATTATACACAAAAACTGAGCAACTGACATGTCTGTGATGGTCTGTGACTTTGCTCGAGTGCTGTGAAACACACTGTAAACAGATTTAGTTTTTTTGCGCCACACAAGTAGACCTCAGTGAAATGCTGTAATTGATTCTTTTCACGATAAGCGAATTGTGACAGCTGTAATAGTAATCGCGATTATTTATTTGGTTCCTCAGCAGCCCTAAGTGTGATGCTATTTAAATATTGCTCCGCCAAAGTGTGCGTTTGGGGCAGGACTATCTGTTTGTCCACCGATCGGAGATGGGGTAACCTGTTTGAAAACAGCACATTTCTGCAATTCCGTTTGTTGACGCTAAAGACATAACAAACACCACAATTACCACAGTCTGAAATTTCAGTTCAGAACTATGAGAGTTGCATCTGTGCCACAAATGTTATCATGTTGACGTATTACAAAAATCTGAAAGCTAATTTTAACTGCATGTGCAAGATCAAACGACAAATTAAAACACCATGAATATTCATTATCATGTTAACCCCCCTTACATTCTTACATTTTAAGAACCCCGACCAGAGAGGAAATGGTCACTGGTCATTTGACCTCCACTGGAACACCCTGCCGACTCAACCCCTCCCCAATAATTCTCTGTTATCAGGTCCCATCATTATTCAGCCTCTTGTTAGCTTTGAGAGCGGATCGTTTCCTTCCAAAGCTGGGCAAAATCTGGACAGCTGGATGCAGATTGCAACCTCATCAATCAATCAACATTGAGGGTTTATGTGTGCTTGCCAGCTGTTTGCTCTCAACTGTGGTGAGGGCTGTTTTGCTTAAGCTGTTGATTGACAGCTCCAGGAGGGCTACCGGGGCAGGAAACCGGCCGTATCCAAACACACGGCAACACAGAGGAGCCCCTTCATCGGTTGCTCTAGTGCAAAGTCCAACCTGGCTTACCATGGACCCGCCGGTTGCCATGGTGATAGCCAAGACTGAGACTGTCTGTTACCCTTTTAAAGGATAAAAGTGGTTTAAAAGTTCTGCACTGAAAGTGCTCGTCATACAGAAGAGGCCACTGTGACCAAGTTCAGCAGACAGATATCACGACATCTGCTAATGGCCAATCCGGGTCACTGTGACCGTTTGCCAAGATCTACCAGGCACAGACCAAGAGCGGAGGATGCAAAGCTCGCAGACACACACACTCCAGCCAAGGAAAGGAAGAGCGGGAACAAGAGAATTAGAAAACGGAGAGCTACAGGAGGGATGATGGCAGAAATGCTTGGCTCAGTGGAAACCCAGGCCAGCTTAGGAAAGGAATGTGCTGAAAAACTCTCAGCACATGGAAAGTGAGCTCATCGACTGAAATGGTGACAGAAAATGAAGAATTTATAGCCAAAGACTTCACGACTAACCTGGCTGCGGCTGGAAAAAGGATGTGACCTCTTCAGAAGGTGATCAAACACAAACATAGCAATACTTGCCCACACACACAATTTCTCCCTGCCACACCCGGAGTGATTTGGGCATGGAGGCGCATTCAGGGTAAAAAAAATGTGGCCCTTTTCTGCACTCACTGCACCAAAGGCCAGTGACTACATTTATCCACCCTCTCTAGCTCTTTCTTCTGCCCCACTGAACAGTTGTGAACTGCTGGCCAGATCTAGTAGTACATACTCCATTAGAGGATGCTTCTTTTTTTGGTACCAAGTTGATACATTTTTTTTAAAGTACTGATACCAGTCCTAGGGTTAGGGTTAACCTTAAGCCACCCTAACCCTTAACAACCTAAACCTAACTCCTAACAACCTAAACCTAACCCCTAACAACCTAAACCTAACCCCTAACAACCTAAACCTAACCCCTAACAACCTAAACCTAACCCCTAACAACCTAAACCTAACCCTAACCCCTAACAACCTAAACCTAAACCTAACCCCTAACAACCTAACCCCTAACAACCTAAACCTAACCCCTAACAACCTAAACCTAACTCCTAACAACCTAAACCTAACCCTAACTCCTAACAACCTAAACCTAACCCCTAACAACCTAAACCTAACCCCTAACAACCTAAACCTAACTTCTAACAACCTAAACCTAACTCCTAACAACCTAAACCTAACCCCTAACAACCTAAACCTAACCCCTAACAACCTAAACCTAACTCCTAACAACCTAAACCTAACCCTAACTCCTAACAACCTAAACCTAACCCCTAACAACCTAAACCTAACCCCTAACAACCTAAACCTAAACCTAACCCCTAACAACCTAACCCCTAACAACCTAAACCTAACCCCTAACAACCTAAACCTAACTCCTAACAACCTAAACCTAACCCTAACTCCTAACAACCTAAACCTAACCCCTAACAACCTAAACCTAACTCCTAACAACCTAAACCTAACTCCTAACAACCTAAACCTAACCCCTAACAACCTAAACCTAACCCCTAACAACCTAAACCTAACTCCTAACAACCTAAACCTAACCCTAACTCCTAACAACCTAAACCTAACCCCTAACAACCTAAACCTAACCCCTAACAACCTAAACCTAACTCCTAACAACCTAAACCTAACCCCTAACAACCTAAACCTAACTCCTAACAACCTAAACCTAACCCTAACCCCTAACAACCTAAACCTAACCCCTAACAACCTAAACCTAACTCCTAACAACCTAAACCTAACCCCTAACAACCTAAACCTAACCCCTAACAACCTAAACCTAACCCTAAACCCTAACAACCTAAACCTAACTCCTAACAACCTAAACCTAACCCTAACCCCTAACAACCTAAACCTAACTCCTAACAACCTAAACCTAACCCCTAACAACCTAAACCTAACTCCTAACAACCTAAACCTAACCCCTAACAACCTAAACCTAAACCTAACAACCTAAACCTAACCCCTAACAACCTAAACCTAACCCTAACCCCTAACAACCTAAACCTAAACCTAACCCCTAACAACCTAAACCTAACCTAAACCTAACCCTAACCCCTAACAACCTAAACCTAAACCTAACCCCTAACAACCTAAACCTAACCTAAACCTAACCCTAACCCCTAACAACCTAAACCCTAACAACCTAAACCTAACCCTAACACCTAACAACCTAAACCTAACTCCTAACAACCTAAACCTAACCCCTAACAACCTAAACCTAACCCCTAACAACCTAAACCTAACCCCTAACAACCTAAACCTAAACCTAACCCCTAACAACCTAAACCTAACCCTAACCCCTAACAACCTAAACCTAAACCTAACTCCTAACAACCTAAACCTAACCCCTAACAACCTAATCCTAACCCCTAACAACCTAAACCTAACCCCTAACAACCTAACCCCTAACAACCTAAACCTAACCCCTAACAACCTAAACCTAACCCTAACTCCTAACAACCTAAACCTAACCCCTAACAACCTAAACCTAACCCCTAACAACCTAAACCTAACTCCTAACAACCTAAACCTAACTCCTAACAACCTAAACCTAACCCCTAACAACCTAAACCTAACCCCTAACAACCTAAACCTAACTCCTAACAACCTAAACCTAACCCTAACTCCTAACAACCTAAACCTAACCCCTAACAACCTAAACCTAACCCCTAACAACCTAAACCTAACTCCTAACAACCTAAACCTAACCCCTAACAACCTAAACCTAACTCCTAACAACCTAAACCTAACCCTAACCCCTAACAACCTAAACCTAACCCCTAACAACCTAAACCTAACCCCTAACAACCTAAACCTAACCCTAAACCCTAACAACCTAAACCTAACTCCTAACAACCTAAACCTAACCCTAACCCCTAACAACCTAAACCTAACTCCTAACAACCTAAACCTAACCCCTAACAACCTAAACCTAACTCCTAACAACCTAAACCTAACCCCTAACAACCTAAACCTAACTCCTAACAACCTAAACCTAAACCTAACCCCTAACAAACTAAACCTAACTCCTACCAACCTAAACCTAACCCCTAACAACCTAAACCTAACCCTAACCCCTAACAACCTAAACCTAACCCTAACCCCTAACAACCTAAACCTAAACCCTAACAACCTAAACCTAACTCCTAACAACCTAAACCTAACCTTAACCCCTAACAACCTAAACCTAACTCCTAACAACCTAAACCTAACTCCTAACCCCTAACAACCTAAACCTAAACCTAACCCCTAACAACCTAAACCTAACCTAAACCTAACCCTAACCCCTAACAACCTAAACCTAAACCTAACCACTAACACCCTAAACCTAACCCTAACACCTAACAACCTAAACCTAACTCCTAACAACCTAAACCTAACCCCTAACAACCTAAACCTAACCCCTAACAACCTAAACCTAAACCTAACCCCTAACAACCTAAACCTAACCCTAACCCCTAACAACCTAAACCTAAACCTAACTCCTAACAACCTAAACCTAACCCCTAACAACCTAATCCTAACCCCTAACAACCTAAACCTAACCCTAACCCCTAACAACCTAAACCTAACCCCTAACAACCTAAACCTAACCCTAACCCCTAACAACCTAAACCTAACCCCTAACAACCTAAACCTAACCTTTGCGTGATATGAGCGCGAAACGATCATCTGTGTTCAGCAATTGCTTTCGGGTCCTTGAATAACATGTAACGTGCGAGTAAGGGAGCTGGTGAACTTTCTGGTGCCCCCCCTAGGGAGTTGGTGCTCTACGCAGACTGCATAGTCTGCTTATAGGGAGCGGCGGAACTGATATATATATGTGTGTGACTAAAGTTACTGCAAACAATGTGACTGCACGTGCAAATGGCCGAATGCACTTGTGGTCTTAATTACAGTCTTGGCGAGGGTGGTGTTGATGTAAACACAGTCAGTTTGTTTTAACAGAATGAAACAGGTGAGACCAAAAATCAGTGGATCTGTGCATTAGGGGCTGTTTACACGGAACACGTTTTTCATTTGTCTGTGATGTTTTTCAATTGTTTTACTATGTAAACCTGCATGCGATGGACATCTTTCACCGCTGCAGCACATCTTGTTGTCTTTAGCACAGAAGCACCTCTTAAGACACACGAGTACCTGAGTCCTGTTCTATTCGTTGAGATGTGTCTTGCCTTTTTTTAGCATAAGAACGCATTCAATCTGAACGGCCCTTAGGCCGCCAATTTCTGAATGCTTACGTAAATGCCTGAATCTATCGTTAGATACCTGACAAAATTTCAAGCACTGTTTATGAAGGCAAGTCAAGGCAAAAATACAGATTTTCTGATTAATCACAATCTTCATTTGAATACATCTTAACGCTTTAACGCTTACATTTACACATTTATTCCAATGTTACTCTCTTCTGCGGTAGCTCATCTGATAGTGTGTTGGATTTGGGCAGCGGTTCAAGCACAGCCAAGCACGCAAGCTGACAAGTGAGACACAAGTGTCATAAATGCAACACAAAATGCCGTGTGGTTTTCATGTGGCGTTTGCGTTTATGACACTATCGGTTTGGTTTAGGATACATTTATAGGTTTGGTTGGTACATTTTACTCATTTAATAAACCTCAAAAACATCTCAAATTTACCTTAAAAACCTTGTTTGATTGCGACCCCATTTCACTCGCTTTAGGTGCCCCCCGCTGGACATGTGTGATGAAGCACGTAGCTTCGTTTAGCAAAAATGTTGCCAAAGTCACGTAAACATAGCAAAATCTATGCATTTTTAAACAAAAATATATTAGTATGGATGTGGCATGAGTAATATAGTGGCGAAGATTAAAAGTTTAGCACAGAGATCCTTTAACTCCGTTTTGAAAGTAAAAGTTTGGTTTGACTCTGTGTAATGCGTGTCCAAAGACAAGATCCACGCAAACCATTAGTCATTGAATAATGTCTCTTTTAATTCGATTTCTATTCTTTACAATAAGTAGAGCAAAGACCTGTCATACATAAGCAAAACGTGCATTATAACTGAAAAATACCCAAAATAATCATAATCGTATCGAATCTTGTGAACCTGTGCCCAGCTCTGGGGCACCATTTGATGATGGTTCATGAACATTTTGGTCACCGGCTCAGACTTCCAATTCTAAAATCATCCCAGCTATTATAAAGCCACTACTGTTTCCCATAACAGAAGGCAGGACAGACAGGAAGTCCACGTCACACATTTTCCACCTCGAGATGGGGAGAGGTCAAGAACTGACTGTATACAAGAACAAAAGACAAGAGACACCGATGACGCACCAGAAGGCGCATTTATATAACACTCTGGAGCTCTACTGCAAACTCAAGTGTGGCAGGTATTTCCAAGCCAATCATCTCTTGTGCTCTCCTTCGATTATCATGCTCCTCAACGGCCCAAACAGGTGACCGTGACACCTGCGTCAGAGCAAAGACAAACCAGCTGCTACACACACAAACAGTCCTGAATTCCTAACGCCACACAAGATGTTCTTCCTCCGGATCCCACTTCTGGATTTATGCCACAGAAATGTGTGTTGTCTGCTGCTGTGATGCACCCTGGGAAAACATGCAGATGTGGTCTAATTCCTTGGCACACATATACAGAGGTGCAAAATAAACTGTATTGTACTTTTTTAATTAAATAAATATTCAAACTTTAAAGTCAGCTGATTTTTAAATTGACGTTTTTTCCTTAGTCCACAAGAGGGCGCAATAAATGCATTAACCATTCTGCACCATTATATTATTGCAAAGAACATTCCTGTCCTGCCTGTTAAATAAAAGCATTTCATTTTCAACTAATGTGCATAAAACAAATAAATAAAACGTTTTGTCGGTCTGTATTGTCAAATGTTAAGTCAAAAGTAAAATGAGGGGGGAAACGGTTCAGTAGACAGTTCACATGGTGTTAATAACTGAAATAGCACATTGTGTTTTATTCAGTACAGTTGCATGTAGAGTCGCAATATTCACAGACAGCAGAGGTATCCGGCTGAACTCGTGGTGAAGCGGCTCAGACAATGAGCACAGGTCAGGGGCTGTTCAATCAGACAAAACACAACAGACTGGAACCGAACGAGAGTCTCTCGAGACACACATTTACAAGTTGAACATCTCTCCTGACAAAGCATTTAAACAACTCATTGCTTAATCTGAGAACGCTTATAAGAGAGCAAGACGCAACGCCCAGAGACCTCTAACAACAGTAAGGGGCTGTTCACACCGAACGCTTTTGCAACTATCCATTTGTTTTTCTATGTAAACTGCACGCTAGACGAACGTCTTTGTTTCCCTTCGTTTGTGTTTATTCGGTGTCTCCTGCAGGAACGCTGTTTTTTAGATGATGCATCTAATTAAAAATAACTTTAAAAGCATATCGAGACGTTCTGTTAAACTGTATTTGTTCTGTGTCTAGCCTTTTTCATAAGTCATCGTATTACAGTGAGGATAAAGTTTTTTTATTGAAATCAGATGCGTTTCTGATTTGTTTATACGTTTCTCTCATGCAGAAGATATTCATTTGCTTTCTCACGTCACTAGCTTTAAATGCTAACAAATGCATACACGTGACCAGCCGAATACAAGCTAATGCAAATAGATGCTAATAGATGGTAACAATCGGGACATTTAGACATTTGGGTAGGAATTGTGTGTATTTTTGTCACATTGTTGTAACCTCTTGAGGTTAGCTTTAATGTTAGCGTCCTCTCAGCCTTATCGGCAAACATACTGCTGTTCTCTACTAATGCAGCATCTAGTCAACATAAAGTATAACAACAGCGGATCCTTCCCAGCCGCTCCAGCACCAGACGCAACAGGGAAAAACAATTGGGGTGGATTCTTGCCGATAACCGATAGTTCCAGAAATCTGTTATCTGTGCCGATTAATCTGCAAAACCGATATATCGGTCAACCTCTATTTCACTGTAGAGATGAAAGGCACAATGACAAGCAACCATGAAGACATCTTGGTGCCATCCAAGCTAATAACCAGCAGTGGAGAGAAAATGTGTTCAAAATGCAATGCACTTAATGCTTGTGCACAGTACCAGTGTCGGAGCACTTGCTGAATAAACTGTTTGTAAGGGTGTTTAAGACAGCAAAGTGGATGCATTTTGCCATGCATGCATTGCATCCGATTCGTTTTAATGAGGTCTGCATAGTCTGTGCTGCTGGGAAGCAGATGTGAACAGCTGTCTTGATCTCTTTCTCTCTTCACCTCCATATCTATTTTTTCCAAACATTTGGGCGGCCAAATCTCAGCTGGCACACCCTGCCCTCATTTTCACATTCCCAGGCAAAATCTCACCACTGTGTCCCTCTTTTCCTTGACTTTATTTTCCATTTCATGGCCAGATAACAGGACAGAGAGCAAACAAAAGTCCATGGAAAAGACAAAACAGAACAAAATGTGGAATAGTGTTTTCCACTACACCCACACATCCAGACAGATGGGCCAAAACCTCAGTACAGCAGCGGGCAGCACAGCAGTTACTATGCAAAACAGCAACTGAAAAAGGCTCTCTGTGTGAGGGGCAATTCATTACTTCTACTGGTCAAGTACTTCAGTTTAACACTTTAATGGGCCATATCCTACATTTGTGTAGCATTTACATTTTCAAGTGAAGAACCCCATTTACATGCATTTATTAAATGGCTTATCCCAGGGTTTTTGTAGAAAGGTTCATACTGAAACCTGATGCAAACATGTATGCCGTATATAAACATGTATGCCGTTATTTACAGCATTTAAGGGATTAAAAGAAAGCGCTTTAATGCATGTAGATTTACAGCTTCAGACCAATTTATACTTCGGTTCAATGTGAACGCTAGGTGTCTGCGTACAGCACGTTATCATTTGAGTTTTTCTAACCGCGAGTGATCCGAATGCAGTATGTAGAACCATTTGCACTAATTAGTGGGTCCACAAGGGGGCAACGTTTACAGTCGAGGCATTGCTGTCACGAAGAAGAGACAGAAGAAAATGTAATCGCCTCTAAACAACACAAGACGAAGTTGGAAACAATAACTGTGTGCACGTCAAGAACGCGTGTGTGAGGACCTGAATTTGTATAACTAGAGTCTAAAGGAATATGAAGACATCTTTATGGGTTTAAACTTCTCTAGAGAAAGACAGTCCAGTCGCTCATAGCATGCATGCGCCAACTGCCTGTATATGCGTCCCTTCAAATGAAGTGTACTTTGAAAGGCTGAGCAAAACTAAAGTTTAAGTTTGCCTTTATGAGGTCATGTAAATGCAAAAGTGCCATTATTATCGCCAAAGTGTTGTGGGGTCAGGAGGAGAACAAGAAATGAATGTGTGTCCGATTTGTCTAGAAGGGGAACCGAGCTCGGTGATCAACATGATCGCATCCATCTGTGTGCAGCTGTCTAACCACATCTAGCTGTCTAACAATCTAGCTAATGATCATGACAATGGTCTACAAACAAGGCCACAAACAGAGATGACTGATTGCCTCCCACTGTTTAGCATCTGGCTCTCCCAGGAGTATGCACCACAACTTTAATCTGGCCTCTCTCTCCCTCTCTCTTTCAGACACACATGCACTGACCTTAATACTTGGATCAGCTTGGATCCCATCAGAGGGTAAGAGAGTATATATATATGCACTCAGATAGCAGAGGGCATGTAATCTGCTTCCGATAGCTCAGTAGTCATCAGTACTCTGTCAGGTCGTCTGCTCTTCCTTCACATGGTTCTCAGTGTCTCACACAAAAGCAGGTGTGTATTCAGGCACAGCATGTGTTTAATGGGATTGTGCTGTGGTGTTTGAGGGTAATGAACCTCAGAATGAGATGTATTTGTGATCTATAAAGACCCTGCTGATCACAATGACACTTAATTAACCCAAATGACAGAGAGAGAGAGAGAGAGAGAAAGATGGCTCCATTATCAATTCTATTAGTATTGTTGAGGAAGAAATATTTGGGAAAACATATTCAATTCCTATTTAAAATGTAATACAGTTCTTGCAAAAGGCCAACACAGTATATCAGATTAATTCAATAATCACTCCGACTGTGTAACTGCCTTCGATTGACTAAAAACAACCAACTCGCCAGCATCATTCGCTACACTGAATGCGTTGTGTGTTTCACGCGGCAGATGCAGTAGCGATGCAGCGCTGTCTCTGAAGAGCGCCGCAGGGAACACTGGGTGTTACTGAATTAGGGAGCTGATTGAGTGGTCTCAAATCGCAAAATTTCAGACACTGATACGTTTGCTCCCTAAAGATTCCCAGAATGCACCGTAAAAACCAGGGATCATCGTTGCTATGGTCACTTACCGGAAATGTTGTTGAGTCTTCTGACGACTCTCACGACGTCAGAAGTTAAAGTCTTAATTTCTCTTTAAACGTGATTTTCATCCATAATGACCATGAAAGGGAAACAATCGTTTAGTTTGAGAAAGGTTTGAGAGAGGTTAAATACACTCTTTTAAATTTGTATATCATTATTTATATTTCATAATAACATTTGAATATCTACAGCGATGCTATTGATAATGTAATTGTGTCACAGGTGATTTCACACTTGGTTTGATTGCTTAATTTGTGTTTGTTTGGTATGGATGCATTTAATGTTAGCTTTTATCTGCCGCGAGCCTGCAACAGAATTGCTCTCTGGTGCGATAAAACGATCTCGATATTTGACACAGATTTAGCTGGGATATTTATTGTGATAAAAAAAATAAAAAAATTTTTTGCCCCTGATCAGGGTAATTAGCCCTCAAGAGGGATAAAGGCTGACCAAAGACGGCAGTGCGACAAAGAGAGATTTACCTGTGTGTGTGTGTGTGTGTGTGTGTGTGTGTGTGTGTGTGTGTGTGTGTGTGTGTGTGTGTGTGTGTCTGTCTTTTTGGTTACGTTTATAATTAAAATATTATTTATGATGTCAAGCCAGTTCTCGACGCCTCCTTTCCCTTTAATCCCTTTACATTGTGCCAAAACCCGAGAAGGAGGGATGCGCCTTAGTGGAGTTCTCAGCGCTTCCATCCACCCGAAAGGAGCAGCCGCGGCCAGGAGGGGCCTGGAGTGGAGGACTGCCAGGGGCCGGAGGACTGCCACCCGGGGAGGCACGGCTGGCGTCCGCTAGATGGTGGAGGAGTGGCCGAGGACCAAGCTACGGCGTATCAGAGAACCGGTGAGTAAGTGTTTTTTTCTCTCTCTCACGCTGCTGCAACACGTTGGCCTTTCCATCTCTTTTAAATGTAACTTTGGTTTTAGGGGGTACTGCACTGTTACAGGGAGTACCCCCCGTGATTTCAAATATTGTTGTTTCCCTCCCCCTGTCCCCTCCCAGATTCAGGAAGACGGGGATGACCTGCCGGCAGACGGGGCAGAAGGCACGACCCCCCCCCGGGAAAGGTGTATGTAATGCCGGTCCTCCCCGGCCTGAGAGAATGAGGGAGGAATGTGGCAGGGCGGAGGGTGGGGCCGGGTCGTGATGCTGCACACCCAGCCGCTAATCAGGCTAATCAAGCCTCAGGTACAATCAAGGATAAAGACCGACTGGATGCTGCAGTGCGAAAGAGAGAGAGAGAGAGAGAGAGAGAGAGAGAGAGAGAGAGAGATTTACGGACAGCTGTCCGACACCTGTGTGTGTTTGGTTCAGTTTCTTATTAAAATATTAATTATATTGTCAAGCCGGTTCTTGTCTGCTCCCTTCCATTAATCCTTTTACAGCCTATTTCCTACATCTATGTAGATGATCAGATGTGTGTTGCTAAAAATGTAGTCTAGTTTTCCCAGACTGTATGAAGTTGCTAATGTTCGAGCTAACGATTAGGCTAGACCGGTGACCGCGGTCTGGACCCCATATTGTTCCACCCGGACCTCAAGACGGCATGATGATGGTTGTGCCCTCTTATCATCTCTAGAGAGCAGAGCAACAACAACAGCGCCATGTACACCAGTTCTGATCTTTCTGCATTGTATCCTTTAATATCTTTCTCTAGCACCGAACATGCTTCATTTACGCCCTGTCCCGCTCCGCACGTGCTGCCTCTTTGCCCCACATGGGAGTACACATGAGGCACCGCATAAGTTAACGTTAGACCATAAGGTTTATTCCCTCTAAATGTAGCTTTTTAATCAGCCTTTAATAATAAACACATTTTAAACAAGTTCTAATTTTGAGAAAATTCATCAGATGTCATCATCTCTGGCGTGGATAACAACTAAAAAAAAGTCAAATTACTAGTTGGTAGTCCAGTCTTTCTCACCCGATTTCCGGCCAAAGTCTATTTTCATGCTCTGATCATCAAAGGCTGCCTATATAGTTACTAGGGACTTGTGTGAACGTGTGTGTGTGTGTGTGTGTGTGTGTGTGTGTGTGTGTGTGTGTGTGTGTGTGTGTGTGTGTGTGTGAACGTGTGTGTGAGAGAGTGCGTGTGAGTGTGTGTTTGAATGTGTGCGTGTGAGAGAGAGTGTGTGTGTGTGTGTTTGTGTGTGTGAATCTGTCTGTTCAAGTGTGAGAGTGTGTGTGTGTGTGCGCGTGTGTGAGAGAAAGTGTGTGTGTGTGTGTGTGAGTGTCTGTGAGTGAGTGTGTGTGTGTGTGTGTGTGTGTGTGTGTGTGTGTGTGTGTGTGTGTGTGTGTGTGTGTGTGTGTGTCACTTTGTAGGGACCAAATGTCCCCATAAGGATAGTAAAACCGAAATTTTGACCTTGTGGGGACATTTTGTCGGTCCCCATGAGGAAAACAGCTTATAAATCATACTAAATTATGTTTTTGAAAATGTAAAATGCAGAAAGTGTTCTGTGAGGGTTAGGTTTAGGGTAGGGTTAGGTTTAGGGATAGAATATAAAGTTTGTACAGTATAAAACCATTATGTCTATGGAAAGTCCCCATAAAACATGGAAACACAACATGTGTGTGTGTGTGTGTGTGTGTGTGTGTGTGTGTGTGTGTGTGTGTTTGAGTGTGTGTATATGTGCACGTGTGTGGCGTGTGTGCGCGCATGTGTGTGTGTGTGATCTGTCCATGCTCCACTGGTTGGGTCAGTATAATTGCCTGAGGCTATAACAGTCTTTTCCTCTCTGTCACAAACACAATGCAAACAATCTTCAGCCATATTTCTCGGCATCACTAATACTCATCCTGAATCAACATTCTGCCAACCTTGCTGCAACTTTTCCTGTCTACACGTGACCTCTTTAAAAATCTGTAGGGTTCAGACTGCAAAGGTAAGACACATTTGTCTTGCTTCATTAAACCTCAATTTAAAGAGGATAAAACATATAAACAAGATATCAAAGGATTCTGTGCTTAACAGTGGCTGTTTCAACTACAACATGACGGACGACCCAGAGAGAGACTGACCTACTAAACACAGATGGCAGGATGAGGGCATCGGAGTCGCTGTCCACTCCACCCCAACCCAGTTCACTCAGACAGGGCTCGTCATATTTACACAGCATTGTAAAGTAGCGACAAGCCAAAAAGGACTTTGTGAACATGATGCACACAGTGAAGCTGAAAGGGAAGACCCAGTAAACAGTTTATGAACCGCTCATAAATATCAATGTGCTGCGGTTGCTCTGTTGCTCAAGTAGGTATCAGAGGTTTGAATCTGGCCATCAGCACATCCTGGTTCCCTTCCTCCTCTATTCCCAATGATTTCATGTTGCTTTCTGCAAACTCTGTCCAAAAACACAACCACTACCCATAAAAAACACACTGCACTGTGACAAATACCGTATCCAGTCATGTTGGAATTGTGGTTAGCGCGTGTGCTACACGCATTCATAAGACAAGAGCAGCACACCTTTCCGTGTAAACCGCACAGAATCATCTGTACACGGCCCAATCAGGACTGTCCCTCCAGATTATACAATTTGGCTGATGATTAATTGTTAGGACTGTCACTATTGATTGTTTTGGAAATGCAAATAATGTTGTCAGTGAAGTTGCTTCTTTTACTCTTGCATTGAGCTGCAGCAGTTGCGTGCATTGTTGCGCTTGAGTTACACACATACTGCAGATAGGAAAAGCATGTCGCTGGCCATGTACCGTGTAAAATGCACTTAATTATCTGGACATTTTGTTCCTTATTGAGTAAACACCATTTATATTTTCACATGTCAAAATATTTTGATAAATAATAATTAGTTGATTCTGCAGTTTTGTAATCAAGGAATCTTTTGAATGGAGTAATTGATATAATCGAGTAAATCGTGACAGCTCTATTAATTGTCATCCGAATACTTGCAATTAAAAATGTAGCGGACTGTTTTAGAGCCCGTTACAAAAATGACGATAAACTGTCGACAAACCCGCACCTTAAGAAGTCTTTAAATCACATTTAGGTCACATCTTAGTAGCTCCTCATGGTGGCGCAGTTACTCGCCTCAATCCGGGTGTTGGAGGACAAGTCTCAGTTGCCTCCGCGTCGGAGACAGTCAATCCGCGCATCTGATCACGTGACTCGTTGTGCATGACACCGCGGAGACTCACAGCATGTGGAGACTCATGCTACTCTCCACGATCCTCACACAACTCACCACACGCCCCATTGAGAGAACCACTAATCACCACCACGAGGAGGTTACCCCATGTGACTCTACCCTCCCTAGCAACAGGGACAATTTGGTTGCTAAGGAGACCTGGCTGGAGTCACTCAGCACGCCCTGGATTTAAACTAGCAACTCCAGGGGTGACCTACTATTAGGCTGAGCATGTGTTGTAATCTTACAATACATCCAACAGAAACTTTGAGATGTTACTTGAGCATGTAACTTCCTTAAATGACACTTTTTCTCTCCACACAAGAAACATTTTTACTCCGACAAGTTAATAACCAATTTACTTGTGCGAGGGATAAGCACATGGCAATACCTATCGTCGAGCCCTGTACGGTTTCCTTTAAGGCTTTAAATATATGTCTAAATTATTGCTTAAGCAATATGCAATTCTGCATATCCATGGGCAAAGGCCCATTGAACTGAGGTGCTCATACCAGCAACACAACTTTGAATCTCACTCATGACATTTTTAGATGCCATCCTCCCAACCCACCCTCTTTACCAATCACTTCATGTCCTCACCAGGGGCATGGCCAGAAGGGTGGCACAAGGTGGCACCCTAAAAATGAACTTTGCCACCCCACTTGCCACTCCATCTCGGATCCTGCTTGCATGCTTGAGAATTAAGACAGTCGCTCATGGTTCACAGCATTGTTCCCTCTCATTTTAATGCTTCTCACTCCTCTTTGGGAAACAAAAGCCACATTTAGTCCATCCCGGTTGCAATGTCTGTTCTAGAGTGAATGTTCTACAGTACACTTTAGTGATAACAGCAGGCCGGATCCCGTACGACTCCACAATCCTTTCTGACTGCTATCCACAGTGAGATTTCTTTCACATTATGTCTTGCATAAATGGCTTCCTATTGTGTGTGTGTGTGTGTGTGTGTGTGTGTGTGTGTGTGTGTGAGAGAGAGAGAGACAGACGAAATATTCAGTAGACGAAAGTGGCATGAAGACAACAGCAAAGCACGGTCTTAAAAGTGTAAAAATACGTGGGGGGAAAAAAACATGCATACAATATTTAAATCCTTATTGAAGTGATAAAAATTTCACTGTCGCTTTGACAGAGCGGTGACTGACTCACAGCAAATGTGTCTGCAAAAAAAACCCTCCAACTTCTGCTTTTATTCCCCTTTCAAGACACTTGTCCCATGAGAAGCTCCAGCCATGCTCTTATCACTTCCAGCATGTCACAGTTCCACATGCCACATTATTTTTGCATGGCTGTAAAAATAGGTCACACACACACACACACACACACACACACACACACACACACACACACGCCCACTCATACCTGACACTGTTAGCCAGCTCGGGTTGAGGGTGGGGCAGAAGGGCAGATAATCTAGAACAGATCAGGCCCTCCAGCCATGAGGCTTATCAGCAACTATCCTAATATACTGTATACACTATCTGCCACGGCACACCATCGGCTAACACTGAGAAGAACACTGAAATGAACACCCATGTGATCACATGGAGACGAACTGTTCCAGAGGAAGCCGAATTATACATCTGTCTCGACATTTAAAAAAGGACTCCATTACTTCCTCTAGCCGCTTCACTTCTGAGCGCTGATAATAAAGAGGTACAACAACTTCTGCTTTCATAAGAACAACTATTAGATTCAGCTGAAGATACCAATTGTGGCCAAAAATGCCAAGGAATGAAATATTACGAAATATGTTTAAACATTTGAAAATGGAAACCCCACCTGCCAACCACACAGCAAAGACATGTTCAGAAATGAGAAGCACTCTGCATCAAGATCAAGAAACAAGAACTGTTTTTACTGTAGCTACAAGATATCAACCAGCGTCCGAATTTAGAAAGCGGTTCCAGTTCTGTGCATCTCCATTAACTCCATGATAAAGTGCTTCTGTGCAGAATGGATTGCAGAAAGGATGCAGTCATTAAGTAGCCTCAGTTATGTGTTATCCAACTTATTCCTGTACACAGAAGTTGCCTCTGCTTCATCCCAGAAGCCTGTTGCCATTTCCTGGAGTATTCCCTAGGGATGTGCACTAGTGATTGACTCTCATTCTACATCAGCAAGTTGCATATTAAAAACTCTACTCAGACATCACAAATTGATCTTCCTTTGCACATTTACTTGCCATAAGCAGCACTGAATAGAAGCGTCACACAGCGAACAGAATGCCATTCATTTCCAATGAGAGCAACAGTGACCAATGGTGACAAGATGTGGGCGTGGCGAGCAACACGACAAAGTTGAGAAGAGTTTACATTTATGCAAATGATGAGCGACATTAAGGTGCGACTACCAATGAGAGAGAAGACAGCGGAGCTCACGTCATTAGTCCAGTGGATTATTTAATGTCTTGTGAAGTGAAACGACAGGTGTGTGTAAGAAATAGATCAATAATTAAAACTGTGTTTACTAAAGGTCTTTGCCTCTGGCCATGCACGGTCATGAGAGTGGAGTTCAAACTGACTCTTGCATGACGTAAGCGTGTTGGCATGTCGATATCGCCGGATCTCTCGGCTGGTCTATAATTGCCAGGGGAAAAATGTTCCCTGCACACACTCAATATTTTGAGTGACTCAATAACAGTAACAGTGATATTTTGACAAACATTGTATAGTTTCATATTAAATAATGTATTAGGTGGTATCTATATAATTACTCATAACACTATAATTTATTATCATTATTATTGTTATTATAAAGATTAACTGCATTGATGTAACCATGGTAATGAGGAGCGATCCACGGTCGTTCCTGTACTTATATCTCATCACTCTGAAAATATAAGGGCAAATAAACTTCCTGTATCTTTTTTTGTTGACATCAACAACAAAAATGTCATTGATCAAATCTATGCAAGATAAAAAGGAAATACGACCCAGGACACATTAAATACAGGTTATGTTTTTTTCTATGGTGGTCGTAGGGCTGAGCAATAGAACGATGTAGTCAGATATTGATGATGTCTTACAAAGATCCTGATTGCGAACAGACGATGATCGACAACATCAGGAAATGGCAAAACCATTGACCAGTGTCAGGGCTGGACTGGGAAGAGAAATCGAACCGGGATTTTACATATCAACTGGCCCAAAAGATGTTGACCGGCCCGCTCGGTTCTCCCGATGGCCAGTCCGTCCCTGATCGGCCCAAAATGTGTCGGCCCACCGGGAAAATGCCCGGTATGCCAGATTACCAGTCCAGCCCTGACCAGGGTGTGAAACTAGCACCCGCCAAATGCGACGATGCTGAATCCAGTTCACAATGTATTTCATGCGCGGGTAATTTTGCTCATCTACCCTCAACAGACGGGCGACCTGTAAGACATCTTGGAGTGACACATGACAAGAAATGCTGTTAGTCACAAAGACACGTGCTTGACGGAACACACTTTATTATACTTTAAGAAAAGCTGCCAATAGCGGTTTCCATCAACGCTTTTTTATGTGCATTTTGGGATATCGCATAAAATCTGCTGGATGGAAACACCAAGATGCGAATAAAATCTCCAAAATGAACATGGATACACTCGCTTGAGGTGGATAAATCTTTATTCGATCAACTCTGCAGTTTCAGTAATATATATCTTTGTATTAAATAAACAAAGAGGGGGTTCTGGGTATCTCAGTGAGTATTGACGCTGACTATCACACCTGGAGTCACGAGTTTGAATCCAGGGTGTGCTGAGTGACTCCAGCCAGGTCTCCTTAGCAACCAAATTGGCCCAGTTGCTAGGGAGGGTAGAGTCACATGGGGTAACCTCCTCGTGGTCACTATAATGTGGTTCTCGCTCTCGGTGGGGCGTGTGGTGAATAGCATGAAGCCTCCACACGCGCTATGTCTCCACGGTAACTCGCTCAACAAGCCACATGCTTAGATGCATAGATAGACGGTCTCAGACGCGGAGGCAACTGAGATTCCTCCTCTGCCACCCGGATTGAGGTGAGTCACTACACCACCACGAGGAGTTACAGCACATTGAGAATTGGGCGTTCCAATTTGGGGAGAAAATACACATTTTTAAAAAACAATACGTTTATTCTAAGTCCAATCTAAATCCAATAACTCAAATTCCAGTTGCACGTGCAGAGCGCTAATAATGTAACCTGTTAGTCATTACCATTGCTTATGTATATGCACATGTCTCATGCCCGCATTAACGCATGATCTAACCACCTGACAAACATTGTCCGATACTGGCTAATCGATCGGTGCATCACTAAACAGTTACAAGTAACACTGCAGTTTGGCAGGAAACATGACACTATTCTACTGAATGATCATTTTCTAAAAGAGAGTGCCTGAAAGGTGTATTCAGTAGTTTGGAGCCAATTTTAAAAGTTTCATATATTAACGAATGAATTGTGTTTTGTGAAGAGTGATCTGAATGGTGTACACTCACATGAGATGAAGACTGGACTCATAATAGTTTATTCTACATGGTGCAGGTCTCCCCCTTCAACATGTTTCGCCATCTTGAAATGACACATTTCACTAAATGTCGAAGAGAATCCTCGCCCTCATTGGCTGCCACCTGTGCAGATACGCTTGCCTCCGCTTGGCGCCAAGCAATGCTTACGCGAACTAGAGAACTACTGGATGCCCCTCTTTTTGATTCAGAGGCCTGTTCAGCAGACGGGCAGCCTGTCATTCAGGAGGATACGCTCACCTCACAGGCAGCAGATGGTGTGTGGCCTGTGTTCAGGCAGGTAATTCATTAAAATCTCCCTCAAACTCCACACAGCATCTACCACCAGCTCTATATTACCATATCAGTGACAGGAGGGGGGTGGCCTTCACAGACTACCTGCTGTCGCCAGTAACACAGTGAGATAATGGATCAGGATAACCAGAGCAAGAGATGTAAATATGTGTAAACATCTTCAAAAAGAAAAGATGGGGGGGACTGTCGCTGTGTCGTGCGGCATGTGTTCTCAGCAAAATCCATATAGCCGGCTAAGAGAAGCAAAACATTTACAGTTCAAGAGTGCAAACACTCCCCATTTCAGACGGGACTGCAAGTAAGCTGCAAGCTCACAGCATAATGAAACACAAACACAGGTGGCCTGCAAAGTGGCAGCTAAACAGCACCTTCCTGTCCAAAACAAACAAGCATCCCTCCAGCCCCCATTCTAGTCCTACAATAGCAAACACATAGCAGAGAAAAAAATAGCATAGGACAGATGAATGCTATTACCCTCTGGTGGGCATCCGTTGACACTTTCTGTGCTGGACTGCGAGTAGCCCATTTCGGATCGTCGCAAAGATCCCAGAAGGCCGTTCTTTCGAAGTGCCCGAATGCTGGGGCTGCTCAGTGGCGTAGATGTCCCATCTCGCTTTGAGAAGATACCGCTGAAGAACCGAATGAGTTTACGCTCCTGTCCACTGGAACGGGAGCCTGTCCCTCTGATGAAACCCTCCTTTTCCACCAAAGATTTCTCCGAAAGCCTGAGAAGATCACTGTTGTCCAAAGTGCGGTTCTTGCCCTTTGCCCTGTCCCTGCGGCTCAGCTCCGTCATGGAGCCCGGTTTGCTCAGGACCTCGCCGACATCCAAGGTGTTTCGCTTCTCAGCGGACTCAGACTCATCGAAGGCCGGGTTTTGCAGAACCACGCCGGACTGGGCCTGGCTCTCCCCGCCGTCCTGCCCGATGCAGCCCGAGCTGCTGTGGTGCTTCTTTTTGGAGAGTGCCCGAATGCGAATCAACTCTCCGCCTGTCCAGTGCCGAAAGCTGAAACTTCGACGCAGCAGGCTTGGGTGCCTCTTCGCTGTGGGGGTTTGAGGTGCGGGCTTGGGGGACTTCCCATTCCCTTTGGCCAGTAAAGCGGAGATGCAGCTCTCTCTGGCCTTCGGAAAGTCCTTTACCTCCTCTGAGGCCCGAGTCTCATCTGACCAAGTACTTACCGGTTCTTCTGTGCTCCTGGAGGTGTTGAGGGTCTGTTTTCTAATGCCAGTGTTTTGTCCATTAGGCGCAGCTGCACTGCAGATTTCTTCATGCTTTAGTCTATCAGTTTCAGTCTTTTCCTGTGCTGGCACATTCTTTGTGCGCATTGTTGCCACATTTTCAGTAACCTTGTTCTGACCATTCTCTGGCAAGATGCAAGTTTCATTTACTTCCTTGTCTTTGTGTGAATTCTGTGCCCTCCTAGAGATTTTTAACCTGCCCAGCTCCAGATGTCCAGTACTAAAGGTCCTAAAGTTCCTCATGTATGAGTGGGCATGAAATTCGTCCGTCTCATCCTCCACTTCTTTCAGTTCTTCCAGCTGGGAGGTCCGTTGAATCTCACAGGATCCCTCCCGCCTGTACGCGCTCACTTTGGGGTTCTCCAGTCCCTGGTGCTCTGAGCCCCCTCCATCGTGCAGACTCTCTTTTTTCACTAATGTCAAAGAGATACGGTACACGGTTTTCCTTTGTGGCGTACCCCGCTCCATCCTTTCTGGGTAATTACTATCAAGTAAGTACATTCTTCAGAAACGAAACCAACCCGAGTAAATTAATCCACCTTTCAAGTATGTTTTGTGTGTGAAATTGCCAACAGAAGTTATCCAGAATACATTATAATTACAATAATAATAATAATAGAAGTTGCTTGGTTTTAGAATGAAACTGATATTATGTGCAAAAAATAAATAAAAAATTATACTGCACTGATGCAATTTGTTTTACTGTCTGCTCTTTCACAAAAAAATAAAATAAATACAAAAATAAAAATCCAAAAGAAAATGTTCAGATCCCCATCAAATCGCCTATAACAACACGTCCAATTCAAAGGCTGTCCTCTTCAAGCCAAATGTGCTTTAAAAGAAAGCTGCTTCCCGCTGCGAGGCTTGACTGTCTGGAGGAAAATATTATTGCAACAGTCCTCCTATAGCAGAAGAGTGCGGTCTTCCCTATTGTGCTCGTGCATCCCCCCGCTGCGCCGCCAGCTTGCTTCCTTTGCACCGGACCGAGCGCGTCTTTGTTTCCCGCCGCCGTGCGTTTGAACTCCCATTCAAATGTAACATTCAGATGTAACACGCACGACACAACGCGCGCGCCTCGCACTATTATGCACAACGAGAGTGCCGGGAAAAGAGACACACAGCCGGACGACCTACGGATCCATACTCCTCTCTCTCCTCCGACTCTCAAGCCCTTGTGCTCTGTACACACACACACACACACTCACACACACACACACACACACACACACCAGGTCAGAACCGAAGTAGAAGTAAAACCAGGAGCGGATTTCTCCAGGATGAGTTCCACATTACTGCTGCTTTTTCATGAGACTTGCATCCTTTATAAAGCTTTATTAATATATATTAACCTTATTAAAATGCATTCTTGTACTGTGCATTAATCAGCACATTTAAATAACAATTGTCCACCAGTAACATCCCTATTGAAGTTTATTCCTCGTGCATGACAGAGAACTCAATAAAAGCTGAAAATACTATGAAGTGATGAACATGGCTATGCAGAGGCACAAAAGAGTTCTCCATTAGAGTAAATATTTGCTTTTGTGTGTCAAGAATAGATCCACAGAATTTCAGTTTTAAGTGAACGCGCAGAGATCCGCTCCGGGACACACGGGGGTCGGGTTTCCACATCTCCTGTCTGTCAAAACCTTTAAACCCACCACGGCTGTCTGGCAATCCTTCTTTACGTTGTCGCTTAAAACTCATGTTTATGCATCAATATTGTGAGCTGAAGGTTTGTTTAATTGATGCTTTGGCGCCAAATCAAGGAAAAGCATTATTGCGAGTTAAAGGTGCGCGGGACCGGGGATGAGTGACATGACTCGCGCGTTTAGTTTGACCAGATTCAGCTCGAAACATTTCCACGCTGGGTATTTTATTTATGGATCTATTTAATTTCTTGGTTAAAAACGTTAACAACAATTTGTCAAATGTAACATTCAGACCGAACGCGTTCATGCGTTAATAAAAGTGACAGACAACACAAACAACTTCAGCTCAAAGGACAACATATGTGGAATAATATTCATTACCACATCAATTAATTTCGGCTTTTCTTTAATAAAGCACAAATGTGTGTTCCAGTGACACACTCACAATGGAAGTCAATGGGGTGAATTTTTAAAGGGTTTAAAGACAGAAATGTGAAGATTATAATTGTATAAAAGCACTTACATTCATTCTTCTGTTAAACTGGTGTATTATTTGAGCTGTAAAGTTGTTTATATCATCATTTTTACAGTCGTTTTAGGGTTTGTTGACATTATATCATCATGGTAATGAAGTTATAAATTGGTGAAGTTCTAAAAGTGTTTTATCACACTAAAATGATGTAAACACACGCGGTCTTGTTGCTTTACATTTGAAAAAGTGAGTATTGTAACATAAAAAAAATTCACCCCATTGACTTCCATTGTAAGCGTCTCACTGGAACACACATTTGTGCTTTTTTAAAGAAAAGGAGGATGAGTCAAAATTAATTTATGTGGTAATCAACATAACAGAAATGCTGCTGATTGAGCTGAACTTGTATTGAATCCGGAAAATTCCTTTAATTGTTTTAATTTTTCTTGACAAGTCATCTGCACGAGACGCTGAAACAACAGCGAGACGCAGCGCAACGGACAAAGATGCTATAATATTTCATATAATATATATAATATTTATAAAAACAGTTGAAAACAATTCAGCTTCTAACATTTCCACTGTGGGTATTATTATTATTATTATTTAAACACGTAGCCTATTTACTAATTTTGTAAAAAGGAAAAATGGACTTCAAACCCAAGGGGCCGTTCAGACCGAACGCGTTTAGTGCATACAGCTTTTCCCTTCATCATGTCTCCCCTTATCTCACCGACGGAAGCCCCACTTGCCCGTCAACACTGTCACTATCTACTGCTCGCCAAACGCCTAATTACCCTCAGCTCAATTCTACATGAAGATACAGATACAAGTTGTGTAACCTGCCATTTTGTGAAACTGTAATAGAAATGAACCCCACTGCATCCCGTCACGGGAATATAGGCTGAGTGGGTATTCAGAGTGTCAGGAGGTTTCAGCAAATGCATATATAGATTTGGACTTCAAATCCTTACATCTGAAGTCAGAAGTTTACATACACTTAGTTTGAAGTCATTAAAACGATATTTTAACTATGCCACAGATTTCATATTAGCAAACTATAGTTTCAGCGAGTCGTTTAGGACATCTACTTTGTGCATGACATGAGTCATTCTTCCATCAATTGTTTACAGACCGATTGTTTCACTTTTAATTGACTATAATCATAATTCCAGCGGGTCAGTTAACTGTGTCTTTAAGCAGCTTGGAAAATTCCAGAAATGATGTCGAGCCTTTAGACAGTTAGCCAATTAGCTTCTGATAGGAGGTGTACCTGTGGATGTATTTTATGGCCTAAGAAATCAGCCAAGACCTCAGAAAAACATTGGGGACCTCCTCAAGTCTGGTTCATCCAAATGCTCAAGACAGCAAATGCTATTCATCTGTACAAACAATAGTACACAAGTATAAACACCATGTGACCACACAGTCATCACACCGCTCAGGAAGGAGACGCATTCTGTCTCCTAGAGATGAACGTAGTTTGTGTGAAAAGTGCAAATCAACCCCAGAACAACAGCAAAGGACCTTGTGAAGATGCTGGAGGAAACAGGTGGACGAGTATCTAGATCCACAGCAAAACCAGTCCTATATGGACATCACCTGAAAGGTGCTCAGCAAGGAAGAAGCCGCTGCTCCAAAACCACCATATAAAAGCCAGAATACAGTTTGCAAGTGCACATGGGGACAAAGATCTGACTTCTGGAGAAATGTCCTCTGATCTGATGAAACAACATTGAACTGTTTGTCCATAATGACCATCGTTATGTTTGGAGGGGAAAGGGTGAAGAACAGCATCCCAACCGTGAAGCATGGGGGTGCAGCATCATGTTGTGGGGGTGTTTGCTGCAGGAGGGACTGGTGCACTTCACTAAATAGATGATGACATCATGAGGAAGGAACATTATGTGGATATATTGAAGCAACATCTCAAGACATCAGACAGGAAGTTAAAGCTCGGTCACAAATGGGTCTTCCAAATGGAGATGCTCAATCTGATTGAACATTTGTGGGCAGAACTGAAAAAGCGTGTGTGAGCAAGGAGGCTGACAAACCTGACTCAGTTACACCAGTTCTGTCTGGAAGAATGGGACAAAATTCCAGCAACTTATTGTGAGAAGCTTGTGGAAGGAAACCCAAAACATTTGACCCAAGTTAAACAATTTAAAGGCAATGATGCCAAATACTAATAAAGTGTGTGTAAACTTCTGACCCACTGAATTAAATAATTCTTTCGACTATTATTCTGACATTTCACCTTCTTAAAATAAAGAAGTGATCCGAACTGACACAAGACTAAATGATTTCCAATGAACAGAGTTTAAATGTATTTGGCTGAGATGAATGTAAACCGTACACCGTAATGTGACGGTGCATCTTGGCATCGAGCTTCACTGCAGACAACTGCCCTGATAGAAGTTCCCTTTTTGGAAATCAGCAATACTTCCCTTAGCAACAACTAAAACAAAACAAAGACAAATTTAGATATTGGAGGTCATGACTGTTCAAATTAATGTTCTAGAAATTACATTCATTTCTAAAAAACGATACTGGCAAGTATCATTTCAGGACATTTTTAATAAGGCTCTGAATTAACATATTTTCTCAAAGTACATAAAATTTTATCTCGAATATTAACGATATAATCAAGATAATTTTGCTGACGATGTCAAATTGACCAATATTGTGAGTATCACGATGATGTTAATGTGCTTTCATTTGGTACTTTTGAGCCATTTTAGAGCAAATACATCATTATCGAGATATACAGAATATCATCAAGGCTGAAAAATATCAAGATTAAATTTTTTAAGGCATATCGTCAAGCCCGAAGTGCATTTACAGTTTGATCTTAGTTTACCTCACAATTATTTCCTCAGCGGAGAGATCGGGAATATCGGATCGCTCCTATTCTATGAACACTTTCATTTCCATTAGTTCCAGGCATCCAGGAAGCAACATGCTCCACATTTTAATCAAGTTAACGTCAGTCACTATGAGTGAAGCCCCTCCCACTTTCGTTTTCAATGAGTATGACAACTAGAAATAAACGTTCAAGAGACATCGAGACGTCACTTCTTTAAACCGGCGAATAATCGAGTATTAACAATATTCTAGAGTGAAACAATGGTTCATTTTTGTAAGGGTGTTTTTTTTTGTTTGTTTGTTTTTTAAGTTAAAAAAAAAACAACAACGTGGTTTTAAAAATCATACAAGTAACAGAAATGAACCATGGGGTTACTATAGTAAAACTGTTGAAACTATTTCTTTTTTTAACCACGGGTTATTACGATTAGGGTTAGTGTAGTAAACCCATGGTACATTTTGTGGTTACTTTGGTGTTTCTAGAAATACAGTACTTCAACTATTGTTACTGTAGTAAAAACAATGTGTTAATATTCATAAGGGATGGATAAAGTTATTGCAAGGTCAACCAAAATAACAGAGGGAATACAAAATGTATAGCAAGGGAACAAAACAAATTGCGACGGAACAACATTTTGTGAGGGATCGCAAATTTGACCTTTGAGGGGCTCCATAACTCACATGATTTAAAAGTATGCTTCACATTTTTCCAAACAGGCCTCAATGTCAGCTGTTACAAGCCACTTCATCATTTATTCAGATTTACATCGAGAGATGATACAGATCAATGTTATATACATTCCTGGAATATGCATTCAATGGTAAATGGTCTGCACTTATATAGCGCTTTTTTAAGCTTAGCGGTAATCAAAGCGCTTTACACTGTGACTCATTCATCCATTCACACACTGATGATGGCAGAGCTGCATGCAAGGTGCTAGCCTGTCATTGGGAGCAAATTGGGGTTCAGTGTCTTGCCCAAAGACACTTCGGCATGTGGAGTCATGTGGGCCGACCCTGCGAATAGTGGCCGACCCGCTCGAGCCACAGCCACCTGAGCCACAGCCGCGACACTAATTTCTGCGACACTAGCGCTACTGGAAGGAATTGCAAAAATAAAATAAAAATTCAAAACAGATTTCACGAACACGTCCCTCATCTGCTGTTGTTCAAACAGTCAGATATCCCCACCCCCAACTCAGGCCATTGGTTGAGTAATTGGTGGGCGGTGTCTAAGCAGGTCGCTCTAAACAAACACACAAATTGTATAGTGCCACAGAGATTAAGTGTTTACAGTTACAGAAACAAACCTCTGAATGGCTTACTTATATTTGCTTCTGTATACTAAGTTATATAGTATAAATCATTTTAACACTGAAAAAGTTACTTCAGCTTTACGAGCAAAATCAAAAATAGGTTTGCAAATATGCGTTCTCTTTTAAAGTAATAAACATAAGCAGAGGCACAAACCAAAAGACCTTAATGTCGTTTCTGTTCCCTCTAAACAGAATCATATCAAGCTCTACCCTGTTATTTCTTTTTGAGACACATTGGTTTAGGGAGGGTTGACATTTAGCCAAACTTTTTGTTCAGTCTGTACAACAGAGGGGGAAAAAAGCAACTTCCATACACCAATTGTGGTCCAGCTCTCTCAATACTGCTCTAATTGCAGGGCCTCAAACCTCTGCACCAGTAAGACTGCCGAAAATCAGTTCAGGCAACCCTTTCATCACAGCCACAGGATTGTCATAAAGACACACAAGCTTAGAAGTTTAGGTATGCAGTATTCGCTCTGATGCAACACATCGCCCTTCACAGGTCCTATCCTTAATGTGCCTGCATGACTTCGCAGCTCCTGAATACTTTAACACAGAGAATGGAATATAAAGCCGGTGTACATACGGTCTGAAATATATAACAGCCAGCCTGCTCATACTGTAAGCATGATTAAAAATGAACTTGGGGTCTAGTTATTTCGAACTGTATGTGCAGCCGCTGGGCGACCCAAGAGCGTGACTGATTGCAGAATAATCTAGGATGGGGTGAGTAAGCCGGTCCGAGAGGATCCACAACCAAATCGGCAAGTGGAGGAGTGTGACGAGGAGGAGGACATAGACGGGCCGTGAGGATCCACGCCCGGCGCTGAGTTCCCTAATCAGTGGGAGAGAGATAAGGGAAGAGCCGGGGACACCAGAGAGAGAGAGAGAGAGAGAGAGAGAGAGAAACACACAAATTTGAGGCCGTTTTTGTGACATTGATTCCCAAATATAACTGGTCTGATCTCTTAACACACAAGGATGGCATTTGTAAAATGGCAAAATTGCATGACCACGTTTGTGTAACACTCCCTGGGAACGTGGACATATTTCTAGAAACTTCCATCAGAAATGCAATTGACATCAAATAAAAGAGTTCGGTTTGAAGTAATCCAAAAGTAATCAGATTAGAATACCCCAAAAATGTAATCTGTTACATTGTTACGATTTAAAATTTTTGTCATGTAATTTGTAATCAGTACCCAATTACAATTCAGAATAAATCTGCCCAGTACCGCACACTTAAGACCTCATGTTAGCCAATCTAAAGCATTGCCAGATAGAGCTCAATATATATATCGAAGCATACATTGTCTAGAGTATTCTGGATCTATCTCGGCCTTCTTTATTCATGGCCACGACAAAAGCATTCCTGATCATTGCAGCACAGACCGTGAAAACTGCTTTAATGAAATGATGTTCCGAAAGCTCTGGTCTGAAGAGGATGTACAGTCAGGGACCACCTGTCTTCTCAGCAAGCCAAAATAGCCCCCACTGGTTAAAGTGAACACGGAGTGCTTTGGGCAACAAATGTGAATTTTGTGCTGGAAGGGAGGGAAGGAAGCAGAAACCACAATTCATCACACTGTCGTTATGGTAGAGCCAAAGACAACACTGAATTTGAGACCAAGATTTCAATTACAAAATCATAATATGTAAATAGATGGACAGGTATATAGACAATCAGTGCTGAAACGGAGAATAAATCCCATTTTGACACAGCAGACAGCAGTTTAACAAAGGGCCCCATAACAAATTACAACCAAAAAACAGCCAGAATTGAAAATGATTTACTGTAATGACTATAGGGTTATCTCCGCAAAATGAATCATTCAATTAAATAACAATTGACCCCTTCGCTAAGCCCCGCCTTAGAAGCACTTCTGACCAATCCTGGCTTAGCAGCTGTTGCCCTGCCGCCATTACTTTGCTATTTTCCAATGACCGCCTGTAAAAAGGTAAACGGTTGGGCAGGGAGGAGGCGGGAACCGGCTGAACAGTTAACAAAGTTTAATGGACAACATAAACTTAAACCAACATAAGACATAAGGACACACACACAGCGCGGCCAGGTGCGTCTCTCTCTACCTCTCGAGCTGGCGTCTCCGGCTGCCCCTTATCTTGCTCTCCCGTTGATCAGCTGATTCAGTGCCAGCAGTGCTCCATTGTGGCTCGGCCACGCCCTCATCCTCGTCACACAACCTATGGATGTAATGTGTGTTTGAGTACTTTTAACCGAATAAGTCCGGGGTGCCACCGGTCTGACACACCGAATATGGGGAAGAGACGAGGGAAGGGTGAGCAGAGACACACACAGAGAGGAGAGAGAGAACAACTTGCTCACTGGCTCCCGGACATACTGTTGCCTGGTCCTCAACCGCTCACTCCGCCCACTGGCGGACACCAGCTCACTACTCCCCTGACGGACAGCAGCGGGTCCTCCGGCTCTCTGCAGCAGGCAGCGATCCCTCTGTCACCAGGCAAATGGCAGTGGTTGCTCCCCTGGTGGATGGCAGCAGCGAGGACTCCATGACAGCGCATCCCTCCTCCGTCCTGGGTTACAGTGCCACTATAACATTTACATTTATGCATTTGGCAGACACTTTTATCCAAAGTGACTTACAGTGCACTTATTACAGGGACAATCCCCCCGGAGCAACCTGGAGTTAAGTGTCTTACTCAAGGACACAATGGTGGTGACTGTGGGGATCAAACCAGCAACCTTCTGATTACCAGATTACCAGTTATGTGCTTAGACCACTACACCACCACCACAGTTCAAGGACGGGCAAGGAGGAGGTGGGAACCGGCTGAACAGTCAACATAAACGTTTAATGGTATAAATGAACTTAAAACAACATAAAACACAAACGATCTGACACACATGTAACACGGCCGTGTGTGTCTCTCTCTCTCTCTCTCTCTCGAACCGCCGTCTCAGGCCATCTTGCACTCCCACTGATCAGCTGATTCAGCCGCCGGACACGCCCTCATCCTCGTGACATAACCTATGGATGTAGTGTGTTTGAGTACTTTTAAGCGGGATTTTATCAAAATAAAAAATTAAAATTAAAACACTTGTTACCATGTCATTTATAATAGTGACACGAGTTACCCAGAGAGGATATATGCAGTGAATTTCTTTTTTTATTTTTTTTATAATCTTTAAATAAATCTTTAGAAGAGCACGTTATGGATTATGCACTTAATGCTATAAAAATATGGCATTTCGTCATGCACACATCGTGTGACGTGAATATCCAGACAACAGACACACCCAGTTATAACAACAGAGATCCCAATCCCGTCCGAATTAGTATGAAATCAGTCATCCTATGGTAATAACTTAAACTTGTTCAGAAAACAAATTCCATCCCAATAGTGCTACAGAACAAAGAAATACAGACCAGCCTTAATGCTCTTCATCTGTAAAGAGAGAGAGAGAAAGCCAGAGAGACAAAGAGAACAGTAAGAGATGTAGAAACATGCTGACATTAGCAGGTGTTCTCTAGCCCATTTGCTACTCTTGGTAGGGTTGGCAAGACTCTCGGGAGTGAGAATTTCATCTGAGATAAAAGGTTCAGGGGGAAAATCCCTGTTTAGTGCTCCGCTCCAGTGGCAGGGTGTCGACAGGCTCCCATGATTGCCAGGTTTCATCACTCCTGCACCACATTAGAGCCCCGATACGGACCACAGAGCTTCACAGGTGTATCGCAGAAACTCTGCTTCACATTATGAGCTACAGCTTAGAGAGTAAAGGACCACAGCTCTTGATGGGAGAACAAGGCTCTGCTCCATGTCTTGATCATTGTAGTACATGAAAGAAACTACAAATCACTGCACAAAAGGAGAATGGAGAGGGCTAGCAGGCAGAAAGTAAGATAAAGAGGTCAACTATATTACTAATAGAAGGTAAAGTCTTTTTTTTCTCCCCTTTTCTCCCCAGTTTAGAACGCCCAATTCCCAATGTGCTCCAAGTCCTCGAGGTGGCGTAGTGACTCGCCACAATACAGGTGAAGGACTAATCTCAGTTGCCTCCGTGTCTGAGATCGTCAATCCACACATCTTATCACGTGACTTGTTGAGCGTGTGTATGGAGGCTTCACGCTATTCTCCGCGGCATCCACGCACAATTCACCACACGCCCCACCGATAGCAAGATCCACATTATAGCAACCACGAGGAGGTTACTCATGTGACTCTACCCTCCCTAGCAACCGGGACAATTTGGTTGCTTAGGAGACCTGGCTGGAGTCGCTCAGCACGCCCTGGATTCCAGGGGTGGTAGTCAGCGTCTTTACTCGCTGTGCCACCCAGGCTCCCCAGAATGTATATTCTTAACTATGTTTAACCTGTAGAGTGAAATATTGAAGGAAGGACGTCAGCTAAGGAAGTGATACAAATACACATCTTTCAGAACATACGCACAATGGCAAGGCCAACAGAGCGCAACCGTCCCCGCCCACCTTTTCAGCTGTTTTGGCTCTGGAGGTTCTAAGCCAGGGGTGCCTAATACGTCGATCGCGATCTACCAGTTGATCGAGAAGGCAATGCTGGTAGATCGCACAAAATTGAAATGTACTTCGTAAAATTTTTATAAAAATAAATATAATGTCTTTACTTCTTTTAGTTTCTGTCTGACTTGCACTTGACGAGTAAATATTGAGCAGGCGATGTTTTGTTTATTCAATTGCCATGACAACTAGGTTTGCACATACGCACCTTCCAAGAACTTCTGAGAACAGAGCGCGAAATTGAACAGTTTTGCCTAATCCGGGCAGTAGTATCGCAATTTCGCGGTAAATGCCGCGAGGTAAATGCCCTGGCTATTGTAATCTATTGTGCTGTAGGTGTTTTGGGTTTAGTGTTAAAACTGAATGATATCAACATTGAACATTATTATATATTTGTTTTATTAATTAGAAGATGAATTCCATGTAGGAATACATGCAGTAGTCCCAACAAGCATTTTCTTATTTTAAATGAAACTGTGTTTTTTTAGTTGGTAGATCTTATTGAGTTGCTCATTTAAAAGTAGATCATCACACAAAAAAGTGTGGACACCCCTGCTCTAAGCCATGACTAAAACAATCAGCTTTGAGGTGAACAGCACCATTACAATCTTTGATTTGAAGAATAGAAGTATTTTAAAATCAGACAAAGCTCTGTATTTAACATATTTCATGAGGGCACAAACTACAATCCCATGAAGCATTGCAATGACGTTATTGAATTAAAAAACGATGGGAAAATATTGAACTACTGATAAATAGTTGTTGATAAGTATAGAAACCATATATTTTAAGTAGGGTTGCACGATATGGAGGAAAAATGCAATAAGTTGTTGGAAAATGTGATATTTTACATTATGGTGGGATATCCCAAAAGAATCTGTGTTGTAAAAAATGTTGTTTAAATTTTACACTGTAATTCATGTTCATATTAATTTCCATATAGTTCATTTAATGTGAGACTTACATTTTGCAAAAATGATGTCAGGAAGCGCTTGCCGTAGACATTTGCGTTCTGCTTTGGTTTAGCGTGCATGTTGTCAGTCTGTGCTGAACTTGAGACTTATAGGAATGTATTCACGGGACAAACCAAGAATCGAAACCTATCCTTTGATATTTCCAAACAGATCCACAGAGGTCAATAACGTTCCATCATTTGAGTCAGCACCCATGCACACGGCACGCACACACACCAAGCAACAATCATGCGCACAGTTTATTGTCTGCTATCTGCATTGCCTTGACCGTTACTGTATTAAAATCCTTCCATTACTGCAAGCACTTGCTATATGTATATCGCGATTAACATGTATACATGCTAGAAGTGGAGCTACAATCGCAATATCTCTTAATCCGACATTGCAAAAAGTGCGATTTCCTTCCACCTAAAGCCTTTACATAACATTTAAAAAAAATTATTGCTTAACTTCGACTAGTTAGGAGGCTCCTCTATTGGTAAACAAGTGAAAATAAGTACCAAAATAAGTCAATTTAATATTGCATGACAGCAGATAGTAAGTGGCAGATTTACTTTTGGAACAGAGGGAGGTCTATGATCATAAGAGAACCGAAATGACACAGGTAAATGGTCTGCACTTATATAGCGCCTTTTTAAGCCTTAACGGTATCCAAAGCACTTTACACTGTGACGCATTCACCCATTCACACATTCCTACACCAATGACGGCAGAGCTGCTATGGAAGGTGCTAGTCTGCCATTGGGAGCAACTTGGGGTTCAGTGTCTTGCCCAAGAACACTTCGGCATGTGGAGTCGTGTGGGCCGGGATTCGAACCACCAACCCTGCGATTGGCAGCTGACCCGCTCTACCACCTGAACCACAGCCGCCCTGAAAGGGCTGTTATGGGGCTTTTCCACTGCTCGACTCTGCTCGCTTTTTGGGGGTTTTCCACTGTGGATAGTACCTGGTACCTGATACTTTTTTAGTACCATCTCGGTCGAGGTTCCAAACGAGCCGAGTCGATACTAAATGTGACGTCAAAATCCTGCAGATCACTGATTGGTCAGAGAGAATCGTCACTACCAGCGTCACTGGATTTGCGACATGGGACATCAACAGCTAGTTTTAAAGTTAGCAACAGAGATAACAGTATCATTTGTTCACGCGACTTTCGAACTGTAAAAAGAAATGGCTGTGCACAAAACGCCATGGTCAATAAACGAGTTGCAGATGTTCCTCTCGTTAGCGATGAGCGAAATGACGCAAAATGAAAAAAGACTTTCAGGAAGTGTCTCAGCTGTTGGCCACACACGGATACCACCAGACCTACCAACAGTGTAGGGAAAAGTTTGCTTCTAAAACAACGAGGCCAATTTAACTGTTACACTTGTGTAAGATCACCATGCAACAACTGCTTTATGCAGCACAATGAGCTAGTAGCTAACAGCTAGCGCTCGTGTTATTGATTATGGTCAGTTGGTGTCATGTTTAAGATGATGTCGCGGCAGTAGATGTGGCACTAAACTGCAGTGGAAAAGTAAGCTCGGAAAAGTAAAGCGAGCAGAGTCGTGCAGTGGAAAAGTGCCAATAGACTATGGGCCATCTTGCACCCTTGAAAGGCTCTATGGGACTGGGACACCACTCGAAGGGTACATTCATACAGTAATGCCATGCTCCCTTCAAAGGACCTACTTCAAGAGCCCTTTGGAGTTCGTAGAGCATTGGGATGCTCACTTTGAATGGAATTTGCGCTATGATCAGTCCTGTGACTATATTCAAGTTTCAAGTGCACATCTCATCAGTGACTTAACATGTGTATATGTACAACCCATTTGGCTGGACCACTAAACATCTTTGAAGCTATATTTCTCAGATTTGGTGTAGACAAAGTCACTATGTTTTACCTTTGTTGGGCAGTTCAGGTCAATCAAAACCAAACCTTTGCCGTGAAATTGACACTTAGAAGCGGCCTGCCATCTTCAGGAGTGTAATAACCAGACACAGTCACAGTGTTATAGGCTATAGGGAGTGCACGTCTGTCATGTGGATGGTCATTTAGGCCCTTTTCCTGAGGGCAGGTTTTACTTCCAGGCCTTTCATCAACCCTGACAACAATACAGGTCAGGAACTGATATAAAATGGCAATGAGACAGACTCGGGGTGCGTTAAGAGTTTTGCAGGTCACTGCTTAAAATGGAAATCAGAAAACTAGCAAAGCCAAATGGGAATTGGCACTGCAGTGGAATATAAAAGACACTCTCGTGCTCATTCTGTGTTCAAAAATGCACCCTCGAATGCAGCTTCCCTCCCACGCGTCACCGCACACACACACTTGCACGCTCTCTCCGCATTGCATTAAATATGAATCGCAGCCCTGCACCACAGAGCAGAAATGCTTTGCCTTTCTCTGTCAGCTCTCACGCAAAACTGAAACTGAAATAACTGTTGTTTAAGCAGTACTAGTTTAGACATTATAAGATAGTTGTGAGTTGTGTGATTTGGGAATGCTGGGAAAGAGAGGTTTGAGCAGTGAATAAGGTGCGGCTGAGCATCTCTCTCTCTGTCTTTGATCAGGAAAGAGATTGAGAAAGTGAAGCACCATGCTGCCTTTCATCCCCCCCATGAGCCGGCAGAAAATGGGTCAGTTAGCAGAGTGTACAGACCCCTGCTGGAACACACACACACACACACACACATACACACACATACACACACATACACACACATACACACACACACACACACACACACACACACACACACACACACACACACACACATATACTGGCATATGGGCATAAATGCATCTAAAACACAATTCACACAAAACAAAAGCACTATCTTAAAAATACAGGAGGGACTAACATTCGTTTACTTCCTAGATAAGTTATAAATACTCATAGAACCTAAAGAAGAGAAGATAACACTACATATGGAATGGAACACAATACAACAAATAAGAAAGGCAGGTGACACACAAAAGCTTACCTGTGAGGGCCATGCCCAGGAAACCAAGAAGACATGAAAGAGAAAACAAACAAGCTTTCATGAGTGACAGACTGTGTGTGGACATTCATACTGTACACACGATATTTATAAAACACCATATCAGACACAACTCTTTGCAACACAAGGTTAAAGGTCAAACCAGAGCTTAATACAGTGATCAAATCTGTTCGACTAGTTTATAAGGTCAACCCAAGGGCTTTGTTATGTTCAGACTAGCATTTTGGATGTGTGGTTACATCTGAGCATAAATTATTCATATGGCCATGTAGTTTTAGTGGGAATTTAGCACATACATTACATATTCATGAGCAGGTGGAGGGAGGGGTGGAGTTCAGAGGCCAAGTTCATAAACGCACACACTCACGCACTACTGTCCTGCCCCGTACAGTGCATGCATGATCTGACACCCTTCTCTAGCAAGTTGTTCAAAACCAAATCAGTGTGTGTGTGTGTGTGTGTGTGTGCTCACAACAATATAGAACATTCCAAATCTGTTTCTGTTATCTTATCAGAACTGCACAGCCGCAATGCCAATGCCAACCAAAGCATGGAATTTCCTATCAGAGTGACAGTACAAGCAGCAGCTGAGCCAAAACCCTCTGGGCATCCCTGCAGTGCTCCTGCCTTCATCCAGCCTTAATCACTCTTCACAGATCACACCATATGCTCATTCTCTCTCTCAAGCCCTCTTCCAAAAAAAACAACCTGCCTCAAAAACGTCCCAAACTCTCTCATGGTCCTCGTTCAACCTAAGTAGTACACTGGCAAAGTGTACTACTAATGACTTTGCTAGTAGGTCGGCAAATGATCACGTGCAAGTATAAAGACAAGTACATATGGCCTTAAAGAAGAAGACCTGATGCTGTCGTCTTTTCAGATCTTAATTAGGACTAGGGCTGGGTATCCAGTTCGGCACAGACCAAATTGCCTCTAAACTATCGAGTATCAAAAAATGTCTTGTCGTTCGGTACCAAATTTCGATACCTAAGGGGTTAATCTCATCAACGTCAGTGATAAGCATGTAGCATGCTAGATGTGCCCAAGTCTCAAAGTGCTGGTGATTGGATGTGTTTAGGCATCAAGGAAAAACACTAGTTTATGCCGGTTACGCCCAGAGACGCGGCTCACACGTGAGGCTGTAGTGTGTATGCATCTCAAACCCCACACATGTGAAAGATGTGGAAAAGATCAAAAGTGTGGCTACATTTCTCCAGGCTCACAATATTTGCGACAAATCTGATGAAGCACTTGACAGTGCACAGAATAAACTCAAGAGCAGAAAGTTGCTCAGTCTTTGACTGCAAGAAGACCGAGCCGGTGCAGTCATCCTCTCAGCATCCTCCTGCCACAGAGCTTCCTTCAATATGCCCACCACACGAGTCCTCCTCCAACATGCCTACCACACGCGTCCTCCTCCAACATGCTCACCACACGCAGTCCTCCTCCAACATGCCCACCGCACGCGTCCTCCAACATGCCCACCGCACGAGTCCTCCTCCAACATGCCCACCTCACGAGTCCTCCTCCAACATGTCCACGTCACGAGTCCACCTCCAACATGCCCACCACACGAGTCCTCCTCCAACATGCCCACCACACGCGTCCTCCTCCAACATGCCCACCACACGCGTCCTCCTCCAACATGCCCACCACACGCGTCCTCCTCCAACATGCCCACCACATGAGTCCTCCTCCAACATGCCCACCACACGAGTCCTCCTCCAACATGCCCACCTCACGAGTCCTCCTCCAACATGCCCACCACATGAGTCCTCCTCCAACATGCCCACCACACGAGTCCTCCTCCAACATGCCCACCACACGAGTCCTCCTCCAACATGCCCACCACATGAGTCCTCCTCCAACATGCCCACCACACGAGTCCTCCTCCAACATGCCCACCACATGAGTCCTCCTCCAACATGCCCACCACATGAGTCCTCCTCCAACATGCCCACCACATGAGTCCTCCTCCAAAACTGCTGATGAATGCAGCGCCGCTAGGACTGGGACTCCGACAGGTAAGATTAACGCTTCGCAAACAAACCAACAAATAAAATCGGCTAACTTGTAGTGGTATATGCTTGTGTACATGTTAAATTATTGTTTATGTGCACGATGACATAGTCCTATGAACTGGGACCTGCGTAACGTTAGATATTGTTTGGATGTATGGCTATAGATAGCTAGCTAAATCCATGCTAATAATGCTTTAAGGTTGACCATAACTGATCAAGTTTAACTCACATTAAGCTAGTTTTGTTAAACCGTATCCTTAGGGTTGGCTGAATTAACAGCTTAGCTTTCTTGTTTTGTTTTTTCCTCTTCACATTAATGTTATAGCGTCTGCCCCTGCAGACCCTGGCAAGAGGAGACCAGAAGGTTCAGGAGAGTCTGAGTCTGTAAAAAAAAGTCAACAAACTGAAAAAATAAAACCAAAGTTTTTTTTAGGTAATGTGCAATGTTTGTAATCTTGTTAAAACGAATTTCATAAAATTGGTATTGAAAAAGTATCGTTTAGGAACCGGTATCAAAGTCAAGATATCGGTATAGATTTTTGGAACGATACCCAGCCCTAATTAGGACTTTACTCTGCACAGGCCAATCTGGTGATTCTCCCGAAACCTTTCAAGAAAATGTCCTGGTTTTATTTTACTCCAAAATCAAAAGAAATAAGAAATTGCATTGCCATCATGATATGCCCTGTAATTAGATTTTTGATATTAATATTATTTAAATTGTTTTCAAACATCTCTAGTATTCCCATGGTACTGCCTTTAATTTTCACTGAAATTAATAATAAAAAAAATTATCATTGTAATACAGGTATTGTTTTTAAGTAGGTGTGCTTAAGTGTTCTAAAAATAATGTCATAATACAAAACATATTAATGGTTTATTATTTATAAATAACTGATATTTATGAATTATATTTTGCACAAAAAATCTTACATTTTTAGAATTTTAAATCTAGATTTTGTTTATGAAAAATATAATTTATAAATATTATTTCTATCATGTTGTAAATATGTATTTTATTACATTATGTATATACTGTATATATATACACACACTCAACGTCTATTTTTCAGGACATTGTACTTCAACAATAATTTTGTACAAATCCAAATAACTTTACAGATCTTTATTGTAAAAGTTTTAAACAATGTTTTCATGCTTGTTCAATGAAGCATAAACAATTAATGGTCATACACGTGTGGAACGGTCGTTAAGACACTAACAGTTTACAGACGGTAATTAAAGTCACAGTAGGACACTAAAGAGACCTTTCTACTGACTCTGGGAAAGCACCAAAAGAAAGAAGCTCAGGGTCCTGCTCATCTGCATGTGTCTTATTCATGCTGCATGGAGGCATGAGGACTGCAGATGTGTCCAGGGCAATAAATCACAATGTCCGCACAGTGAGACACATGAGACAGCGCTACAGGGAAACAGGAAGGACAGCTGATCGTCCTATATCAACACCTGCACAGGATCAGTACATCCGAATATCAGACCTGCGGGACGGGTACAGGATGGCAACACCTGACTGAGGTACACCAGGAACGCACAATCCCTCCATCAGTGCTCCGACTGTCCGCAATAGTCTGAGAGAGGCTGGACTGAGGTCTTGTAGGACTGTTGTAAGGCAGGTCATTACCAGACATCACCCGCAACAACGTCACCTACGGGCACGAACCCACCTTCACTGGACCAGACAGGACTGGCAAAAAGTTCTCTTCACTGATGAGTCGTCGATGAGTTTTGTCTCTTCAGGGGTGATTGTTGGACTCGTGTTTATCGTCGAAGGAATGAGCCTTACACCGAGGCCTGTACTCTGGAGGTGGAGGGTCCGTCATGGTCTGGGGCGGTGTGTCACAGCATCATCAGACTGAGCTCAATGCTGTGTGTTACAGGGAAGACATCCTCCTCCCTCATGTGGTCCCCTTCCTGCAGCTCATCCTGGCATGCCCCTCCAGCATGGTGATGCCAACAGCCATACTGCTCGTTCTGTGCATGACTTCCTGCAAGACAGTGTTCTGCCATGGCCAGCGACCTGGCATGGGACCTGTTGGATCGGAGTGTGAGGGCTTAGCCCATTACCCCCAGAAATATCCAGGAACGTGCAACTGCACTGCAGTACTTAATGCAGCTGCTGCCACACCAGACACTGACTGTTACTTTTGATTTTGATGCCCCCTTTATTCAGGGACACATTAGTCCATTTCTGTCAGTGAAACATTTCCTTATTGAAATCACCCAATCAGTTTGTTTGCTGTATTATATCAGGCTGATTAAGTGTTGTAAGATTCCCAGACAATTTGGCTAATGAATTTCCATGACTTCTCCATGACCTTTCCCAATTAAAAATGTATTTTAAATTCAAACTGGTTCACTAATGAATCATTTACACCCATTTGTAAACTGGTATGGCCGATTCCCAAAAACAAAACGACACAAAACAACAAATCGCTTACAAATCAAACATCACTATGGCTTGTGAGCAAGTCCTCACATGTGCAATATCTAACCGATTATATATATTGTAGAGCAGAGCAAACTCAGGGGAAAACAATATGTATAATATACGGCTTTATAAAATTAAGAGTGTATTGATATGTACGATGTTTCTAGGCCTGGACGAGACAATATTTCTTGGTTTTTCATGGCCGTGGAAAAAACTTTATAAAAGGCTCTAAAATTGGTTTAGAAAGCTGTGAGTAAAATGCTAATGATAGCATCCTGGTGCAGATTTGGAGATGATGTGCAGCTGATGAAGTGATGCATTAAACGGGATTACGTCTCTTAACGTGACCTCACTATAAAGAGGATTGGACCAGCTGCAGAACGCACAGCTGATCTTACACCGAGCATTCGATTTAGACCAACATTAGCTTAAGAAAAAAATCTGCCATTTACAAACAACATCAAGATCTGATGCTGAGGTGAGGTACAAGCAGTCCGGCTATCTGCGCATCACTTAATGCTGTTGCCATCTAGCTGTCGCTATACGCAGCACAACTCAGTGTCACAGATGTTACGATCCATCTGGACACCAGCTGCCCAACTTCCTTCTGTCAACAGATAGATGGCAAATATTACCATTCTAACAATAATATTTCAAGGCTTGTGTATAAATATGGAAAATACGTCCGTTTGAGTGACTTTGGAGCCTGTAATTACTCAGCGCCCTGTGGCATTGCTGCATATTCCATCTGAACCTTTCTAAAAATGAAAAAGAAACTAAAAAACATCATCACTTTATTGCAGAAATGTTGAACAAAATAACAGTTCTCAATAAAACTAAAAGGGGAGTTTGCTCTACAATACTAACTGTGCATGTGTGCTCTTATCATAGTTTATTATTACAGAATAAGGTGTCCACTTAATGCAAGCCCCAAGAAGTCAACAGACAAAAATAAAGATACTGGTGTCACACACACACACACACACACCACTGAAAGTATATACACTGTAACATTTTTTTACAGAATTTGTTCTATTCATGCTCATATAAATGCTTTGGCAATACAATGTACAATTTGTCATGCCAATAAAGCTCATTTGAACTGAATTGAATTGAGTGAGAGAGAGTGTGTGTGTGTGTGTGCGAGAGAGAGAGAGAGAGAGAGACAGAGAGTGTGTATATGTGTGTGTGAGAGAGAGAGAGAGAGAGAGCGTGTGTGTGTGTGTGAGAGAGAGAGAGATACAGAGCAAAAGTATGTGTGTGTGTATGTATGTGTGTGTGTGAGTGACAGAGTGAGAGTGTGTGTGTGTGTGTAGAGAGAGAGATACAGAGCAAAAGTATGTGTGTGTGTATGTATGTGTGTGTGTGAGAGACAGAGTGAGTGTGTGTGTGTGTGTGTGTGTGTGTGTGTGTGTGAGAGACAGAGTGAGAGTGTGTGTGTGTGTGTGTGTGTGTGTGTGTGTGTGTGTGTGTGTGTGTGTGTGTGTGTGTGTGTGTGTGTGAGAGAGATAGAGGTCGACTCAGCCTAAAATGAGTACCTGGTGCGGTGTGTAAAACATCGCCACTGGGGAGACAAAGGCGGTCGGGCGTGGTTCTGGCCACCCACCCCCTCGTGTACCGTTCCGGCCTTCAGAGGTGCTCGCTAACAGCACTTGCCCCTACAGTCTGTTCAGGCTAAATGGGGGATCTTTGTCTTTGTCTTTGTGTGTGTGAGAGAGAGAGATACAGAGCAAAAGTGTGTGTGTGTGTGTGTGTGTGTGTGTGTGTGTGAGAGAGAAAGATGCTTTTGCAATACAAAATGTACTTCTGTCATGCCAATAAAGCAACTGGAATTGAGTGAGAGAGTGTATGTATGTGTGTGTGTGTGAGAGAGAGAGAGAGAGAGAGAGAGAGAGAGCAAACACCAAACACATAGAGAGACAGAGAAAGGAAGTGCTTGGCCGAAGAGTTGGCTGAACTCCACCAGATTCCTTTAGGACACCAGAAGCCTTTCCAGATTTCAGCAGTGCTTGCTGGCAGTGAGTTATTCCTCAAAATAAATAAATAAATAATAATAAATATAAAAAAAATCATTATACGATTAAATTCATTCTTATTGCAAATTAATTACAAAATATAAAAATGTAGCTGCTAGCAGCATTTACGGGTCCAAGAACACCAAAAGCATCCAAGCCATTAACATTAGCCGATCAGGGGTGGACTGGTCATCAGGAGAACTGAGCTAGTCTCGAAACATGCATAATGGGCCACGCTAAGCAAAAATGAGCTTGGATGGATGGATGGATGGATGGACGGACGGACGGACGGTCAGTCTTGTGTCAGTCCCTCCCATGAAACAAAGCCCTTCCCACTCCCTCAAGTCTCAGATGTACTAAATATCATCAGATTTCAACCCTTGTCACCTACTGTACATAAACACACAACAAATGCACTCCGGCATCAGAAGCAGCTCCTGGCAGGGACTATAGTCTAATTGCTGCAAACTGGCTGTTTAGGCAGTGTGCATCAACACAGGTGATGTGGTGCCGTCTTTGAGCATGCACAAATAATAGCAGATGTGAGCCTGACTTTGAACTACAGCCATACTGAGAAACACTGATTGACTCAGCATAATGGATTCATATGTGAAGTTGAACAGGCAAAAGAACACTGAATACTGTATCACAGACAAAAGGTGTTCAGATTCCCTTAAAACAAGCCACATGCACTTTCCTTGTATTTCAAAGAGTGTTGCTTACTGCACATCAGAGGGCAAAATCAATGTATCAAGCATGCAAAATATGCAAACTGGAAAGAAAACACAACTAAATAAAATATGTGGGCAAATAATAGTTTCCTTAGATCCTAATGAAAACATCAATAGATTTTCAAGCTTGTTCAACCTTGTCATGGCACACTGCTGCCACATAGTGGTGTGAATGCACTACTACACCACAGAACAGAGGCTGCTTTTGTGCTGCATATTTTGAAGCCCACATATCTCATTTGTATTCCTACAAACAGAGGGTCCTTACAAGGCTATAAATAAAACCCCTGGAGGACACACATGAATGAGAGGTTGTTGGTTTCATGTTACGAGACATTTGGCATTGAAGGGCGAAGCTGCAGAAATAAAGGCTTACCATTTCATGTCTTCAAGAACTTGTGTCCATTTAGAAACTCAACCTCAGTCATATATTTTGGTTCACTACCATCTGAACAAGGATGCAATAAGAACACAGGGCCAACAGAGGGCAGTGTCAATACTTGAATGTACAGTACACTGTGTAGGGCAGAGACTAAATTCTGTTGTGCATCATTAAGACGATGTTCTGAGAGGTGGAATCCCATTCACAAGAGGGGCTCATCCTATAGGACTTACTGTGGTGCTCATGTGGGACCTGGGATCCATTCAGTGACATTCAAGCAAATCGAGGTCAATAAAGACATAGATTACAAAGTCTGATGTGGAAGACCTTGACTGGCATGTACAAAGCCCAAACCTGAACCACTCTGAGCACCATTGGGATGACCTGGAATGCTGAATGTGATCCATGTCCCACTGCCCAACACCAGTGCTGGAGCGAAGATTCTAACATCTAGTGCAGTGGTCCTCAACCCTGTTCCTGGAGCCCCCCCCCAACACTACACATGTTGGATATCTCATGAAGCAAACACGCCTGATTCAACTCATCAGCCCGTAAGTGGAGACTGCAAGAATTGGGTGTGTCAGAAAAGGGAGATATATGAAATGTGCAGTGTTGGGAAAAGCTCCAGGAACAGGGCTGAGAACCACTGATATTCTAGTGGGAAGCTTTCCCAGAAGACCGGAGGCATTACAGAAGCAAATGGAGGGATTAATGCATAAAACATTCAACAAGCACATTTGGGTGTGGAGTTCGGGTGTTCACATGCTTTGGGCCATGTACTGTATGTTTGTACATAACACAAGGTTTTCACCTACATTCCGATCAATACTACTAGTGCTATTGATTAATACTAATCAATACAGTGGTGGTGGCGTAGTGGGCTAAAGCACATAACTGGCAATCAGAAGGTCGCTGGTTCGATCCCCACAGTCACCATCATTGTGTCCTTGAGTAAGACACTTAACTCCAGGTTGCTCCGGGGGGATTGTCCCTGTAATAAGTGCTCTGTATAATACATTGGTACTCAGAAGGTTGCTGGTTTGATCCCCACAGTCACCACCATTGTTTCCTTGAGTAAGGCACTTAACTCCAGGTTGCTCCGGGGGGGTTGTCCCTGTAATAAGTGCACTGTATAATACATTGGTAATCAGAAGGTTGCTGGTTTGATCCCCACAGTCACCGCCATTGTTTCCTTGAGTAAGACACTTAACTCCAGGTTGCTCCGGGGGGATTGTCCCTGTAATAAGTGCTCTGTATAATACATTGGTAATCAGGAGGTTGCTGGTTTGATCCCCACAGTCTCCACCATTGTGTCCTTGAGTAAGGCACTTAACTCCAGGTTGCTCCGGGGGGATTGTCCCTGTAATAAGTGCACTGTAAGTCTCTTTGGATAAAAGCGTCTGCCAAATGCATAAATGTAAATGTAAATGCTAGAATGTTTAGAATGTCAGGACTCTTTTTAACTAGCTTGAGCACAGAGTACATTTGGGGTTCCGGGTTCGTAACAGAAATCTGTGTCCATTTTAAATGGGTTGTGGCACAACTCTAACTGGTCCGTGCAGCTGATCACATTGGGCTGAACTGCGCACCGCTATCTAGTGGGTCACGAAAGTAAACGAACCCGCTTTACACTACACAGTTAAGTCGATGTCCATTGGGCTGTGCGGTTCAAAAGGTTGCAGTCTGGAGCCCTGAATCAGACACGTTTACATGCGCAGTTATAATTGCGCAACAGTAGATTTTTGCGTATCTGAGCTAAAATATTCATCTATCTGTCAGGTAAACAAAGCGCAATTGAATATTTGAAGGAATGATGGCAGCAGAGGAACTGCTGTGCGGGCATTTTCGGGCATAATTTAGTATAATTAAAAGCATTAGCTGGGAAATAATTTATTTCGTATGTAAGCACAATGGACATTCGAACTGAAATATACCCATGAGAAGTGATATCGAATAAAAATCGAAAGATCGTGAATCAGAACTGAATTTGTAAACTCGTACATGCTTAAACTGATCATTTTAAGGCTTTACACATAACATGAATACAGAACAATGTTACAATATTCAACTGCTGGAGGAAAAAAACAATTTGAATTAGACCTAAATTACTAATCACACAGCTGTTATCAAGATCATTTATTCAATTCATTGGGCAGCTTTGTGACTTCACCAGTCTATAATCCATTCCCTAAAATATTACAGTGGATACTGTGTGACGGGCATAAGTGCCAGTGACGGCTGCCACAGTGTCTGACGGCTGCCACAGTGTCTGTGTAATTTATAATCACAGTTTGTGCCCCTTGATCACTGATTGCCTCTGCTGTCTCAGAGTCGAGCGCAGTGCTGCAGTATGACAGACAGACAGACAGACAGAGACTGATGGATAAACGGGAGATGCTGTCGGCACACTGACAGTCACATCACAGATGAAAGTGCAACAAGAGATTTATACATTGCACAGTCTGATGACACAGAAACACTCTCAAACACACACACAACTAGATGACTGACTCAAGAAGAGAGATGCGTTCATCTTGCGTCACCGGGCAACTCAAACAACCCCCGAAAGTGAGTCATTGTTGTTCCTGCGTGACTTGCTTTAAAACTCTGGACAGGGAGTTTTGGACCTCCACATAGCACAGCACTAATTCTAGCTGATGCAAAGGATTTTATAGAGCAGCTCCTGAGTGTAGAGAAAAGACTGAATTTCATTTCTAAAAAGGAGGATGGGAGCCTGAATTCCCATCCTAAATGCCTTAATTTGGCAGTTACACATTTTTGACCTGAACGAGTGCATTTACACGCACTTAAAAAGTTAGGGTTAGGGTAGTTGGATTGTAAATGCATTAGTCCGTAGATGGGTTCCATCCAAGGTTATTATAGTTGTGTTTTTAATTTAGTTATAATTTTTTATTTCAATTTCAATATCGAATTATTTTGTTGCCGTTATTTTACCAATTTACCAACTGATTTTCTAATCAATTTCAGTTTATATTTTGGTTTTAATTTATATTTCAGTTTACACAGATGAGTAAATTACTTTGTGTAATGTGTAAAATACAGTTGAAGTCAGAAGTTTACATACAGCTTAGTTTTCACAATTCCTGACATTTAATCGGAGAAAACATTCCCTGTCTTAGGTCAGTGTGGCACGCGGGGCGTGGTCAAGCGCCCGTCCGGAGAGGGAGAGAGCTGTAAGGGCGCTTACATCTGAGCTAAACTATGCCCAACACCTGTTTCTAATTCCAGTGAGCATGAGGAGAGCAGCATAAAAGCAGCCACACAACCAGCAGACGGGAAAGCCAGGGTCCAGAAAGTTTATTATTGTGAAGCTGAAGATATTATTGCTTGACGCTGTGAGCGCTGAAGGGTGGTCATTCAAATCCTTAACTGTGAGTGGAGTAACCTGCCTCCCATCTCCTCCTTATCGACCACCCTCACAGTCACTTAGGATCACTACTTTATTTTAAGAATGTGAAACGTCACAGTCTGGGTATCTCAGCGAGTACTGACGCTGACTATCACACCTGGAGTCATGAGTATGAATCCAGGTCATGCTGAGTGACTCCAGCCAGGTCTCCTAAGCAACCAAATTGGCCCGGTTGCTAGGGAGGGTAGAGTCACATGGGGTAACCTCCTCGTGGTGGTGATTAGTGGTTCTCTCAATGGAGCGTGTGGTGAGTTGTGTGTGGATCGTGGAGAGTAGCATGAGTCTCCACATGCTGTGAGTCTCCGCGGTGTCATGCACAACGAGTCAAATGATCAGATGCATGAATTGACGGCCTCAGAAGCGGAGGGAACTGACACTTGTCCTCCACCACCCGGATTGAGGCGAGTAACCGCGCCACCACGAGGACCTACTAAGTAGTGGGAATTGGGCATTCCAAATTTGGGAGAAAATGGAGGGATGGAGTCTGTTTCTCTTTAGCAGGTCAGGTCTACCCCAAAAACACAGAGGGGAACTGGCCCCCACAGTGAGTCTGGTTTAGGGTTAGGGTGGGGTTAGCCAGAGGGGAACTGGCCCCACAGGGAGTCTGGTTTAGGGTTAGGGTGGGGTTAGTCAGAGGGGAACTGGCCCCCAGGGTGAGTCTGGTTTAGGGTTAGGGTGGGGTTAGCCAGAGGGGAACTGGCCCCACAGGGAGTCTGGTTTAGGGTTAGGGTGGGGTTAGTCAGAGGGGAACCGGCCCCCACAGTGAGTCTGGTTTAGGGTTAGGGTGGGGTTAGCCAGAGGGGAACTGGCCCCACAGTGAGTCTGGTTTAGGGTTAGGGTGGGGTTAGTCAGAGGGGAACTGGCCCCCAGGGTGAGTCTGGTTTAGGGTTAGGGTGGGGTTAGCCAGAGGGGAACTGGCCCCACAGGGAGTCTGGTTTAGGGTTAGGGTGGGGTTAGTCAGAGGGGAACTGGCCCCCAGGGTGAGTCTGGTTTAGGGTTAGGGTGGGGTTAGCCAGAGGGGAACTGGCCCCACAGGGAGTCTGGTTTAGGGTTAGGGTGGGGTTAGCCAGAGGGGAACTGACCCCACAGTGAGACAGGTTTAGGGTTAGGGTGGGGTTAGCCAGAGGGGAACTGGCCCCACAGTGAGTCTGGTTTAGAGTTAGGGTGGGGTTAGTCAGAGGGGAACTGGCCCCACAGTGAGTCTGGTTTAAGGTTAGGGTGGGGTTAGCCAGAGGGGAACTGACCCCCACAGTGAGACTGGTTTAGGGTTAGGGTGGGGTTAGTAAGAGGGGAACTGGCCCCACAGTGAGTCTGGTTTAGGGTTAGGGTGGGGTTAGCCAGAGGGGAACTGGCCCCACAGTGAGTCTGGTTTAGGGTTAGGGTGGGGTTAGCCAGAGGGGAACTGGCCCCACAGTGAGTCTGGTTTAGGGTTAGGGTGGGGTTAGCCAGAGGGGAACTGGCCCCACAGTGAGTCTGGTTTAGGGTTAGGGTGGGGTTAGTCAGAGGGGAACTGGCCCCCAGGGTGAGTCTGGTTTAGGGTTAGGGTGGGGTTAGCCAGAGGGGAACTGGCCCCACAGTGAGTCTGGTTTAGGGTTAGGGTGGGGTTAGTCAGAGGGAACTGGCCCCCAGGGTGAGTCTGGTTTAGGGTTAGGGTGGGGTTAGCCAGAGGGAACTGGCCCCACAGGGAGTCTGGTTTAGGGTTAGGGTGGGGTTAGCCAGAGGGGAACTGACCCCCACAGTGAGACAGGTTTAGGGTTAGAGTGGGGTTAGCCAGAGGGGAACTGGCCCCACAGTGAGTCTGGTTTAGAGTTAGGGTGGGGTTAGTCAGAGGGGAACTGGCCCCACAGTGAGTCTGGTTTAAGGTTAGGGTGGGGTTAGCCAGAGGGGAACTGACCCCCACAGTGAGACTGGTTTAGGGTTAGGGTGGGGTTAGTAAGAGGGGAACTGGCCCCACAGTGAGTCTGGTTTAGGGTTAGGGTGGGGTTAGCCAGAGGGAACTGGCCCCACAGTGAGTCTGGTTTAGGGTTAGGGTGGGGTTAGCCAGAGGGAACTGGCCCCACAGTGAGTCTGGTTTAGGGTTAGGGTGGGGTTAGCCAGAGGGAACTGGCCCCACAGTGAGTCTGGTTTAGGGTTAGGGTGGGGTTAGTAAGAGGGAACTGGCCCCACAGTGAGTCTGGTTTAGGGTTAGGCTGGGGTTAGCCAGAGGGGAACTGGCCCCACAGTGAGTCTGGTTTAGGGTTAGGGTGGGGTTAGCCAGAGGGGAACTGGCCCCACAGTGAGTCTGGTTTAGGGTTAGGGTGGGGTTAGTCAGAGGGGAACTGGCCCCACAGTGAGTCTGGTTTAGGGTTAGGGTGGGGTTAGTCAGAGGGGAACTGACCCCCACAGTGAGACTGGTTTAGGGTTAGGGTGGGGTTAGCCAGAGGGGAACTGGCCCCACAGTGAGTCTGGTTTAGGGTTAGGGTGGGGTTAGCCAAAGGGGAACTGTCCCCACAGTGAGTCTGGTTTAGGGTTAGGGTGGGGTTAGTCAGAGGGGAACTGACCCCCACAGTGAGTCTGGTTTAGGGTTAGGGTGGGGTTAGTCAGAGGGGAACTGGCCCCACAGTGAGTCTGGTTTAGGGTGGGGTTAGCCAAAAGGGAACTGGCCCCACAGTGAGTCTGGTTTAGGGTTAGGGTGGGGTTAGCCAGAGGGGAACTGGCCCCACAGTGAGTCTGGTTTAGGGTTAGGGTGGGGTTAGCCAGAGGGGAACTGGCCCCACAGTGAGTCTGGTTTAGGGTTAGGGTGGGGTTAGCCAGAGGGGAACTGGCCCCACAGTGAGTCTGGTTTAGGGTGGGGTTAGCCAAAAGGGAACTGGCCCCACAGTGAGTCTGGTTTAGGGTTAGGGTGGGGTTAGTCAGAGGGGAACTGGCCCCCACAGTGAGTCTGGTTTCTCCCAAGATTATTATAATCCATTAATCAACATCTTATGGAGTTTTGTGTTCCTCGCCACAGTCGCCTTCAGCTGCTCACTGGACTTTATAGATATTACAATAAAATTTTCTGTTGATGTCTGATCTTCTGTAAAGCTGCTTTGAAACGATGTGTGTTGTGAAAAGCACTATACAAATAAAAATGACTTGACTGGACTTGACCAGTCAGGCTCTTTAACCACTAGGAAAAACCACCCACAATATTCAAAATATGCAAAACAGATCAGATCTAGGGAAACTCACAGAACTACACTATTCAATCCAATAATATGTATAATACATGATTGTTGTTTAAAGGTTGAAATTACAATTATCTTTTGGTTGACTCGCTCAGCATCACGCACACATCTCCTTGGACATCCAAGAAGCCCTTTATAATCACACCTTTTCTCTCCCTTCCCAACTTGATCTACTGCACAGGCCTGGAACCTCATCACTCCCTCAGTCGAAGCATTCCAACATAAAAATCCCTTCCGCAAACCTTCCCAATGAGCATCTAGACTTCAAATTGCCTTCAGTGAGCAATGTTCTTATTATCATGCATAATCCACAGATTTATTTGTGAAGTGTTGTGGAGAAATTAAAAACACAGTATCTTTCTGGTGTGGTACTCACTTTCAAGTGCCTGTCAGAACATTGCAGTCAGACAGTTAAGGACTTCTGAATGCATAGCGAGGAACGCCCCATTAGTCTAAGGTCTCGGCTTACATTGAAGTGTTTATTATCATTATGTTCCGTTCGGTCTAGTGCCACTCTGTAATGGACCCTTTATTATAAGGACTTTGATTGTTTTGTGCAGGGCAAGTCTGTAGCCCAGAACCACACCCATGTCCGTTTGAGAGGTGGTCTGGGGTACGGATCGCTGCTGATGTGAACTAGGGCTGTCAAAATTGCTCAAAAATGACATTCGAATATTCCCTCTAAAAAAAACACATATATTCGAACTATTCGAATATCTGGTTGCGCATTTGGTCAATGATGCGCATTACGTCAATAACAGGACAAATTAATACAAAGAGACATAACTATTTGTATAGGTAGTTTATTTAAGTTTAAACATATTTGACAACGTATTACCTACACAAAAACAAGTAAATCAACTAATGGCCAAGACCTCACTCTGGCTCGCACGCCATGAGCACTCTTTCTCTCTCTCTCAGCCCTCACGCTCTCTAGCATAACGGTTTAAAAGAACAACAACAATAAACAAATGTTGAGTGCTGATCAAGAGTTTTGTGCAAGCAATATAAGGTCGCGACTCTTGTCCCAAATATAGCAGGCTTCATTCAGTGATTAAAACAAATTATTAACATTAATTGAAGTTTTACAGTATATAGAACCGACATTGAACGCTCCGAGCGAAGCTGTGCTGTGGTAAACATGGAACTTTTCCTTGACATGAAGCGGTAAATAATCAAACCAGTGGAAGCCTGCAGTGCATGAAACTGCTGTAGCTAACCTACCTTATTCATGCAACATCTATTCAGTCAGTACAGTAGCCTTACATTTTAGTCATGTTTCTGTTTAACGTTAAATAAAATGAGGCACACAATTCCGAGAAATGTGACAACAAAGACCCCTCAGGCAGCACGCCCACTTGCATAAAGCAGACAGCCGCACATCTGCTACAGCGGCGCGTTTTTCCACATTCGAATATTAATTTTCACCTTCGAATTTCTGTTTTTTAAAACTATTCAAATATATATTCGAATTTAGAATATTCGTTGACAGCCCTAATGTGAACACAATCATTTTAAAATTGCAAAAGAGAACCACAGTTGATGAAGAAAAATGTGCATCTTTGCATGCTTCCGGTTGCAATTATTTGTATTATGTGTTTATCTTACCTTTTTCTACAAATAAATCGCCTTAAAGCGTAGCTCAAATTCTGCACTTCTAGCAACTCATCAGCAGGCTCGCTGCAGACAACCAGTTACATTCTTCAAATTTTTGCACATTTAATGCATCCGCGCAGACAAACAAAATGATCAGCAGCGCAAGGGGGCAGGAAACAAACTCTGGTTCAGACCAAGCAATCAAACAAGCGTGTGATGAGTGACTCCAGCCAGGTCTCCTAAGCACCCAAATTGGCCTGGTTGCTAGGGAGGGTAGAATCATATGGGGTAACCTCGTCATGGTCACTATAATGTAGTTCTCGCTCTCGGGCATGGCGAGTTGTGTGGATGCAGCGCAGAATAGCGTGAAGCCTCCACACGTGCTAGTCATGTGATAAGATGCACGGATTGATGGTATCAGACGCAGAGGCAACTGAGTTTCATCCTCCGCCACCCGGATTGAGGAGTCACTATGCCACCACGAGGACTTAAGAGCACATTGAAAATTGGGGAGAAATGTGGACAAATAAAAAAATGGTAGAACAGGACATGGAATTCCCTACTAATAATACAAATTAAATAAAGTGTGTAGATACGTGAAGAGTGTCTGAGTCCAGATTCTAAACCCATGATCCAGTCCTGGAGTTTGTCTTGGTTCTTGCCCTGTAAAACTCAGTTGGGACCACTGGACAGATCAGATTTTAGGTTAGGTTGTCTTGTATATGCATGGACTCTCTATGAATCCCACATGCTTCAGGCTGGTGCAGAATTTCTCCAAGATGACTTTTCGACTGATTCTGTTATATGGGCTTAAGTTAATGTTCTAAAATGTAATTCCTTATTTCTGACAAGGAAAGATTACACTGTTTATGCCCATTGAGGCCAATAAGAGTTAATTCAACTTCATGAAGCGTAAGACAATCTGAACAGCTCTTTGTGTGTGTGTTTGCAAATCCTGCAAGAGGTAGACTGCTATCCAAGCAACTCTTTCACCGAACTATAAAGCTGGCTTATTCTGTTTAAGGACTGTTTTTACCAGTGAGAGTTCATCTTACAAGAGGGATGGTTGCCTCCTGGCCTTTAGACTGGAGAGACTCGCTATCACATAAGGTGTTAAAGGATGAGTCTTGAGACCACAAGCATCTCACATGTGCTGAAGGTTGACTGTTCTTAGGTACTAGAAAAGAGTAACCCAGAGTAAAACTGTAGGTTACGACAGTAAGCCATGTTCCTTGATGTAAATGAGTGGGACATCTCACCAGATGGCCCATTGTTCATTCGCTCAGAGGCACTGCTTTTGAATGAGGGTCCAGGCCTGTGCAGTTGGTTAAGTAGTTGCTTGGGTTACCTAGTATACTGGCCAGTGGCCTTTTTACAACAAAAAGGTGTGTGATTATAAGAACAAGGCATAAGGTTGCTGGTTTGATCCCCACAGTCACCACCATTGTGTCCTTGAGTAAGACACTTAACTCCAGGTTGCTCCGGGGATTGTCCCTGTAATAAGTGCTCTGTATAATACATTAGTACTCAGAAGGTTGCAGGTTTGATCCCCACAGTCACCACCATTGTGTCCTTGAGTAAGGCACTTAACTCCAGGTTGCTCCGGGGGGATTGTCCCTGTAATAAGTGCACTGTAAGTCACTTTGGATAAAAGCGTCTGCCAAATGCAGAAATGTAAATGTGGTCAAGTGTGGTATTGCCAGGCAATGACATAGACTCAAGGCTATTGGCCTATACAAAAACAAAAAAGGCAAGCCCTTTTGTGGTGCCTTTAAGAACATTTATACTGTACAGAAGCTGCATTACACACATTCAAACAGCATAATACGTCATTGTTTGATGGCACCTCCTTCACTTTAATAATACACATTAAACAGCCTCAGATAAAAACAGAAAAATCTCAATGTCCCCAAATATGCAATTCAAATGTCCAAAGGCCACCCACGCATAAGAAACAATTGCAGCAGATTCTTGGCACCCAACGTACATATTGTTAAAGCATTTGTGGGAAATTGTGATACGCTGATAACAATGTCATACCATTGGATCTCTTTTCAAGATTGGCTTGCCATTTCTGTGCCAACTCGTAACGTGACCACTTTTTGAAACCTCTTCAAGTAAACTATTAAATTAGTTAGAGCTGAAACAAGTGATGAGGAGAGAAGTAAAAGGAGAGGTGAAAGAACGACTGGAGCATTTGGCACAATTCCCAGTTATGGGATGACCCAAAACCACCGCCTGCAGAGAGTCGTATCCACAAGGGTTAATTAGCCCAGCTCTCCAATGACCTAACCAATGGTAGCACCATGGCAACCCCAGCACACCTGAGCACACTCTTCCCTGTGTGTACACTGTAGGAAATGCGTTTTGCACACACACCTCTCTCAGTGGTAGCTTGTCCACGTTAAATGGCTGAAATAGAAATTCTATTTTCCAATGCCAGGGGAGGGAGCCTGCTCTAAAGCTGCCAAAATGTCAGTGGTGAGTTGCCAGAATCAGCCCGACTGCATCTCTAACTACAGATGAGGTGGATTAATGTAGGCTTTTGCTTCACATGAAAGCACAGGCCTCTGCTGGCAGGTCCCTCACCTTTTGTAATTCATGTACCAGCAACATGCTGAGGCAAGAGCATCACCCTGTCAGTTTTTCAAGGCTTTTTCTTCAAGTTTAAGTGCGTTCATGGTTCTCTAAAGATAATATATCGACAATACTATTGCATTTTCCTCTGGTTGCAGGCAACAACAAAAGAAGTAATACATTTGCACATTTCTGGCCAATTCAAAACCAATTTTACCAAACTATTCAAAAGTAACATATACAAACAATAGGCCGATAACCAATATTTTGCCACATACCTTATTTTATTTTCAGATCACCATTTTGTTTATGAAATATTCTGTGTTTATTCTTTTACAAAGAGGTGCAAAAGCTAGTTTACTGATCCAACAATAAATCCTCTGCATTGAACATGAATTGAATCTGTTGAACAAATGACTTATTTAGTGAAATATCTAAATATGTAGAGAGCCAATGAAGGAATAAATATGATGCATGACTTATAAAAGTGACTCGCCTCAATCCGGGTGGCGGAGGACGAATCTCAGTTGCCTCCGCGTCTGAGACCGTCAATCCGCGCATCTGATCACGTGACTTGTTGAGCGCATTACTGGAGACTTAGCGCATGTGGAGGCTTCACGCTATTCACCACGTGCCCCACCGAGAGCGAGAACCACTAATCACCACCACGAGGTGGTTAGCCCATGTGACTCTACCCTCCCTAGCAACCGGGCCAATTTGGTTGCTTAGGAGACCTGACTGGAGTCACTCAGCACACGCCCTGGAGTCAAACTCACGACTCCAGGTGTGATAGTCAGCGTATTTACTCGCTAAGCTATCAAGGCCCCTTTGTGAGGCACTTCACTTTACGTCATTAATCATAAATAAACTGTTAGTTTTCATCTTAGTGTTTTCATGCTTCTGACCGATCCCGATGGTTTTACTTTGGTCAATAATTGGCAGATACGTATCGGTATGTATGACAACCAATAGCATCCTATTACTGACTTACGAGACTTCTTCTAAAGCAGGTCTATTTAATGAATTGATTGAAAACATTCAGAAATGAGTCTCAAACTCACAAGAACAACGATGTCAATCGCTGAACTGCAAGTTATTCCTGTCATTCTTGTCTAACATTGAGATGAACTGAGAACCATTACTGTGGCCGGGATTTATCTTGCAATGAAATAATGTAAGCAAAGTGCACTAAATCATATTTTTTGTGATTCCTCCCTCCTAAGATCAAAGTAATTTTATCTTGCGTTCGGCTCTTTTATATGATAAGTGCTCAATGTGCTTTCTAACTGAACCATGCATCAAAGACCAATAATGTGTGCGGCCCAGAGTAAAGTGCAGCACAACTGATGTAATGTGCAGAATTCAAAACCATTTGAATTCAAACTAGATTTTTAACTTTAAAGCATTATGGAAAAGGTTTAATATCCAAAGTGGTTAGACAGCCCTGACATTCTAAACAGCACTGATGGGGAGAAAACATCATAACTAGAAATTGTCACAAAATATAGATAGTCTATCGATTATTGATCGGCATGTAATTTTCTCGATAATGTTTTTGTGGCATCAATATATTAACATTAGCTAAAATTTCAATCAAAAGCCTAATTTGTGTACTTTCCAATTCACTTTCATTTGGCCTTCCGTTTAATGTATTCTGGTGTAATAGCGTTGGGAGACCACAAGGGGGTTATATAACATTTACTAAAGCCGGTCGTACCCCGGACGAGAAGCGCCACGTCACGGGTAGGACAAGGCACAGGAATCACAGAGGACGAGTCGGTGCAGGAGGCAGTCCAAAGATTTGAAATGAGTCACCATGCACATAAACATTAAAGGTTTTTGCACTTCTTCAAGAATGAATAAAGGGCTGTTGATGAGTTTACAGGTCAGTGTATAAAACTGGTGTAACTGTGCAAAATCCACAATTAGAAATGGCTATGTAAACAGCTACGTCAGCTAATAATTTTCATAACAAATTTAGTTATCTAGTATCATATTTGCCATAACTATGATAATGAGGGGCAATGTCATACCTGTGGTTATGGGCTTAATTTCACAAATGCCATAGTTAAACAGTGTGTCGGGTTGCAAGACGCTGGAGTGAACATTCAGTTCCTTCATCAGAAACTATACACTAATCACACATATTAATGTTACGAATGGTCCAATAACACAGGTTGCAGGAAGAAGAAAATCAGGTCAGACATATTAAGCGGTTCATTACACAAACCATGCTCAGATCTGCGTCGTCGCATGCCGGCTATGTTAGCACAGACTTGCAAGATGTAGCAGCAGAGAATAATTACACCAGTAACACGGAAGCGGTCTGGAACTGGCAGATGGTGGACTAACACAAGAGGAAGTTTCTGAAGGAAAGTGCCATTGATTTTCCTCTTCCTTTCTAAACAGGGGCCAGATGGGAAGAGCGCCTCTTACTGATGCAACACATCCACTTTCAATGGCAATTCAGCCAGTGAGCTCCACCATTGTGAGGAGAGGCAACTCCAAGATGTATCAACACAGGCTCAGCTAATCCGTGTGTGTTCTCCTTGGAGGGGGTACGGGCGGTTGCAGCTGGCCAGACTGTGGACACCAATGCTTTATTTCAAAAGAACAGGTAGTGTTGGGCTTCCACTGTTCTGCTGAAATTAGTGCAGGATGGCAGACGTGGAACTGGAGCATGCCCTATGCATGATGAATAAGTGACAGTACACCAAAGTTTTAACATTGTTGTAAAACTCTATCAGTGAATATAGGGGAGCTGACGTAACAACAGAGACTACTATACCCATTACGGGAATTTCAGCAGAAGAAATGAAGCATAACTTGTCATCAAACAGGCATTTATTGCCCTACTGTGTCTCTTTATGCTAGAATACAATATTTAATTGTACAAGACATCCGGAGTCAGGCACATAATTATTTTAAGACATTTGAAAAAGGCTGAGGGGTAATTCCAGAAAAACAAACAAACTAGAAACAAGACGGTTTAAGAATCTTAAATAGTGTATTTTGTATATTAGTATATTTTATCACTTGTTCATACTTCTGCAAGTGCAGTAAAGACAAAATATACTTATATTCAAGACCTTTTCTCTAAAAGCACGTCTAAATATCTGATCTGCTGCTTCTCAGGTGAATGCATATTTTTAAAGGATTTTTAGATATTTTTAATATTATATTTAAAATTCTCAGATAACAATGTTTTCTTCTGCAGTATAGTTGCTAAAGTAAATGTTGTTTTAGATATTTATATTAGAAAACAAGCTAAAACAAAAACAAATCAAAAGTGTATTTTGTTTCAGTGTATAATGGGGCGAAGCTCTCAGCTTCCTGTTCACTTCAATCCATCTTTAACTTAAACTCTCTATTATTAATAAATCTATTTATTGCCAATGTCCTTCACAATAAGTAATGCAAAATGACACGTATATTATGATTCAAATAGTCTCGAGTCATCATGTTATAATCTAGCTGCATTAAGAGTGTGCGCTTGAGGGATAAGCATCCCATGACCAAGTGTTCATCAGCCTGTGCGGTTTCAATCTCTCCCCCTTAGGGAATATATAACTGCATTAAAGCTGTAACGCATTAAATATAACCGCATTAAAGCTGTAACGCATTAAATACGACCGCATTAAAGATGTAACGCATTAAATATAACCGCATTAAAGATGTAACGCATTAAATATAACCGCATTAAAGCTGTAACGCATTAAATACGACCGCATTAAAGATGTAATGCATTATATATAACCGCATTAAAGATGTAACGCGTTAAAAATAGCCGCATTAAAGATGTAACGCATTAAATATAACCGCATTAAAGATGTAACGCATTAAATATAACCGCATTAAAGCTGTAACGCATTAAATACGACCGCATTAAAGATGTAACGCATTATATATAACCGCATTAAAGATGTAACGCGTTAAATATAGCCGCATTAAAGATGTAACGCATTAAATATAACCGCATTAAAGCTGTAACGCATTATATATAACCACATTAAAGCTGTAACTCATTATATATAACCGCATTAAAGCTGTAACGCATTAAATACGACCGCATTAAAGATGTAACGCATTATATATAACCGCATTAAAGATGTAACGCTTTATATATAACCGCATTAAAGCTGTAACGCATTATATATAACCGCATTAAAGCTGTAACGCATTATATATAACCGCATTAAAGATGTAACGTGTTAACTATAGCCGCATTAAAGAAGTAATGCATTAAATATAACCGCATATAAGATGTAACGCATTAAATATGGAATGCCGGGGTGATTCCTTTAAAGATGCTCGAAACGAGAGTGCTTCTGTATTTACTTATTTTGTATGTTTGCATTATAATTCCCTCATACTTTGTGATGCACATCAGCTGAAGCTGTTTGGATAGTTTGGAGCATCTGGACTGCGATCGGTGTAATTCTTCCTGTGATCAGTCAGAACTGCAGAGCTGCTCTCATCATTAGAGTTTAAAGTGATCTCATGTTACATTAAATTAGATCAAACGACTATTCAACAATGAAAATTGATGAAATCTTTTTATTGTCGACGTTGTCGATAACGTGGACTAATCATTCATCCCTAATAGACCTATGCCATTAGATTTGTGTAATTACATTAATGTACACTTCAGTAATCAAATAGGACCACTCATCAACTGTTTTAACTGGAGTAGATACATTGTCGTCAGCCTAACACATGTGGTAAATGATCACTGTTAAATGCTTTAATGGTAATAATTTAGGCCTAATTTGGGATAATTGTATAATTTTAGTCCTCTTCAAATCCTGTTTAGGACTTCATTGACCCAGACAGAATACAAGCTCACAAAGATTACAAAAATAAAAAATGTAATTACGGGCGACTGACAGGCATGAGTCTGGTGCAATTAATTTACACATTTGAGGTACATTACCTTAAAAATATTGAGTTAATGATAATGAAATGTATTATGTTACATTATTACTTTTTATGGTTACATCATCGCTTTGTTTGGCACATATTTGCATAATTTTTGCATTAAAAAGTGCATGCACCATGAGAATGATGGGGGTTCCTGTAGCTCAACTGGCAGAGCATGGCAGGGTCATGGGTTCAATTCCCAGGAACACACAAACTGAATAAATTATACATTGAATGTATTGTAAGTACGGACGTTTTAACAGATCTAAAATGTATCAGCAAAAGAAAAGATACAGTTGCTTCTTTCTCGACACTAATGTAAAACACTTCTGACAAATAACATATTGATCTTATGTGACAAGAGTGAATGACAGCAATGCCACCGGGACAGGCTGCAGCTGGAGGACATCCACCCGACCCGCAACCGAACGCTCAATACTGGGGAAGTGACATCATGCCCCTGGAGACATTAATGGGGTGAATCATCACAGTAAGCAGCAGGAAGGCCACTGCTCAGGAGGCTATTTTTGCCTCCTTGAGATGTGGTTGGAGCAATGCTATTGTTTTGATAGTTGTCTGCCCCGCACCCCCTCCATGATAGCAAGATGAGCACTATTAGGAACAGTGGCACCTGCAGCTGTACAACTGAATGCACTGTGCATACCAATAGTGCACTGAATTACCCGATGGGGTGCACCAATACTAGATTTTCTCTTCCGATACCTGAAATCTCAGTATCGGCCAATATCGATACCGATCCGATACACAAACTTCTAACTACAAGTTAATGCCATATAAAAGTGTAGCCAATTAAGAAAAACATTATTGTTAACTAGTCTACTGGATAATAAAGCAGTAAAAAAAAAGTCTTTAAGTTGTAAGATATCAGTCCACTTTTCTTTCACATGGTTATTTTCTGGAACCTAGTAAACTTAAAATATTGTTGTATTGTATTTAAAACTCTCATGCTTTTATTTTGACAGTCAGAACACAACAGGACGTCCTGTAAGTGCATGTTTGTGGGCTAGTTCACAGTAGTTTCATTCACTTCTTATTCAAATTCTGGTCAAATGCTCCTCCGGTGCAGTTCTCAATGCATATTATAAGTGAACCGAACTTTTGAGCATCTACATCTGAGATGTTGTTCGTGAGAAGCGTTCACATATGAAAATAGCCACGAGGTCTGAGGGCTGAAAACAGCAGTGAGTGCATTACCAGACTGCGCATGTTATGTTTGTGTGTCAACAGAGCTGCGCCATTCACTAACGCGCTGCACATGTCATGCTGTTTCAGTGTGCTAACACAGCAACCTCCTCCACCCCACCACCACCTGTTGAGTCCCGTCCTGTACGGGGGTAGACTCCTCGCCCCTGCCTCCTATCTCCGGCAGGATATGACGGTTCTGAGTACAACTTCGGACCGCCAGACGGGGCTTACGCCAACAAGAGACATTACTGTTTTATATTCATCAAATAAATGTCATCTTAAATCTCACTCAAGTCTGCAAGTCTTCCTGATAGAAATATGGATTACTTTAATGGTGCCTTTATTTTTTAAGCTTGACAGTAACAAACATGACTAACACACGGTATCGGATTTGGATCGTGCTCGTCAGACAGATAACCAATCCATCAAAAAATGTCCAAATCTGAGCCGATACCGATCCAGGTATCAGATCCCGCATCCCTATTACCTGATAAACATTTTTCCTGGAATATTTCAGCAATCATAATCCTGTATTTCTATCAACTGTGTAGAATCAAAACTAGCGATGCCGGATTCAGGAATGAATCATTCTTGTGAGTTGGTTCTTTTCAAAGAATGGCCCAAATGGCTAGCAAATGGTCTAAATCAATTCAGGGATCAATCAGATTCGTTTGGACCGCTCTCTCAGCAGTTGCTCACACATTAAATCAGTATAATAATTGATCTATTTTCACACTATACATACATTTTTGCATATATACTGTGAAATAATTTTTTTCACATATCCCAGCTAAGCTGGGGTCAGAGCGCGGGGTCAGCCATGATACGGCGCCCCTGGAGCAGATAGGTTCAAGGGCCTTGCTCACGGGCCCAACAGTGGCATCTGCGGTGTTGGGGCTTGAACCCCCGACCTGCTAGTCAGTAACCCAGAGCCTTAACCGCTGAGCCACCACTGCCCCAGTACTGGGATACAACAATCGGCAAGTGGATATTTACCTACAACCAATTGAAACAAACTTTTTTGAGAACGTTGAACTAGTGCCGTGTCATGCAAGGCCCGTTTACACCAAACGTCGTTCTTTTGTCAAGAAAACGCATCTCAAGACACGCGAGTTGTCTTCTAAGAGGTAAAAATGCTTTTCTGAATGTCAACAGAAATAAACATTAGAAAAAATTCAGATTTCTGTGCATACTCTTAAAAGAAATCCTGTAGGCACACCTGATCAGGAGGATTAGAACAGGAAGCTTGGTCTTTAAAGACTAATTTCGCCAGTCCTGAGTTGGAGACTTTATTCGACCACTGTGCTGCTGTAAATTACAGTCCCGAGGGAGGGTCCCAGCTGTACCGGTGTCTGTTTGCTGCTGTTTCAACATCCCTGATGGCATATTCGCTCACAAAACACTGCACGATCTAAATCACTCACTTTAAAATGAGGTCATGTCAGAACAGCATGAGTAACATCTGGGAAAGCAACATCAATCCATTCATATTCATTCCACAACAACAAAAAAACATGATTTGCTGCTTGTAGCAGTACATGATGTCATATAATCAGGTACATTTTGTGGTGTGGTATTACAATGAGAATGGAGCTTTATTTGTCTGTTTGAGCTGCTCTGACAAGCCCAACCCATCAGTAAATTACGTAAGCATGTAGAGGACAAAATGACAACAAAGCCCAGTGTCTCTAGAGCAATGATATCCCCAGCGGACCCATATCAGACTCACGGAGATGGTCTGGCATTTCCTCAGAGATGATCTACAGACATTGGCATCCATCTAATGCAGTCAACACGGTCAATGACAACAATTCATTTTCTGCAAAATAGGGACCAAACGGAGCACGGTATTTGGCATCAGTAAAATTCTTCAGCTAAACTCAATATTTGCTTACTGAAATTCAATCCACTGCCCCAGTGGCCAAAGAAAGAAGTGTTTTTGAATGTATGGGCACCTGGTGCTTCAGTTTCTAGGTGAAATGTCCACAGAGGATGAGTTGTAATGAGTTGCTTTTAGATTTAATACAGTGAAGAGGAATGCTTATTTTAGTAACCCCACCCCAAACCCAAGCTCTAACCATTGATTATGCAAATGTAATTACTTCCTGGTTTCAACAAAGGAAGAGAACCAAAGAACCTCTGACAGTGCTGACGCAACGCACTACAGAAAAAAGTGAACAACTTTGAACTAATGCAAAAATGTCTGATAGGAGATGTCAGTAACTCGGCAGAATCTGGACGATGTCAGGGTACCGGAACATCTGGTAATAACATGTTGACATCCTGTGTGATTATGTAGGAGAAAAGTATGGATGGGTGTGGAAAGCACTTTATTAGGAACACTATGGTCATTTTACTGGAGTGGTGGTGGCATAGTGGGCTAAAGCACATAACTGTTAATCAGAAGGTCGCTGGTTCGACCCCCACAGCCACCACCATTGTGTCCTTGAGTAAGACACTTAACTCCAGGTTGCTCCGGGGGGATTGTCCCTGTAATAAGTGCACTGTAAGTTGCTTTGGATAAAAGCGTCTGCCAAATGCATAAATGTAAATGTAATAAAGTGCCCAAAGGGATCTTCTGTTGTTGTAGCCCATCCGCCTCAAAGTTCGACACGTTGTGCATTCTGAGATGCTATTCTGCTCACTATAATTGTACAGAGTGGTTATCCGAGTTACTGTAGACTTTCTATCAGCTCAAACCAGTCTGGCCATTCTCCGTTGACCTCTCTCATCCACAAGGCATATCCGTCCACAGAACTGCCGCTCACTGGATGTTTTTTGTTTTTGGCACCATACTGAGTAAATTCCAGAGACTGTTGTGCATGATAATCCCAGGATATCAGCAGTTACAGCAATACGCATTAACCACAATATTCAGCTCAAACAATTGAGGAACCAAGTGACTTCCAGCTAGAAGGTTCCCTGATTTCCCCACTAAACTGGACAGACAGGTGGATCTTCCCCAGCTCATCAGAATAAATCATGTTTAAACAGTCTAAAACAACAAGTTCTTTTAATCATAGGCTAAACACCTGATACTTCCTCTGGCGTCAAATATCCTCTTGAGAACTAGGTTAGTTGCGGAGGATGGGCTAAAAGAGATTCCCATTATGATTTCTCAAACTGCCTTGCAGTAAGAGGCGAATGTTTTTCTCTTAGTTTCAAAAGGATGCAGACAAAGCAAAGCAAAGGCATGCCTAGAATGTCATTTCTGAACGAGGCGCTTAATTACCTGTGCATTTCTGGATAATGTAGTAAATTACAGCAAAGTTCCTCATGATATGAAACAATACATGTAAAACTTGTCATTCTACATTTTTGTATATTGATCTTTCTGATTTTCTGGCATCTGGTGCCTTATCTGAGAAGAATGCAGCGGCTGGTTTCAAGCTCAAACCGGAATGAGACAACAATAGTGAAACACAAGGCACATTTTTCAGAGTGCACAGGTCCGCAGAAAGGATGATAATGTGTACAGATAAAAGCAATAAGAGAGGGATGAGGGTGTTGTTTTCACTTTGACTGGAAAGAACAAATCGCTATTCAGCTGAGAACTTTTGCTCGCTCACCACCCACACGGAGAAAGTATGACAAACCGAGGGAGTAAGAGAGAGAGAAAGCGATGGTGAGAGAACTGATCTCCACTCAATCCTCTTTACAGCTTTGTCTTTGGCAGTCTTTCATCTTTTGCATTTGAAAGGGACGTGACTTTAGAAGAGCTCAACTTCCTCAACTGCCTTCCATTATCACCAATGAAGAGGTCCTCTGGACTGACCCATCATCCTATTAATAATTTGTCCAACTGTAAAAACTAAGAACACATGTACCACCTTACCTTTTGGTTCTGAACTGAGAATGGCAAAGAAATGTTTAAAAAAAAAGTCCTGGATGAAAACCATGCAGGAAACCAGTAAAGAACAACAGCCTGATCTCATGACAGTTATGTGACTGTGGTAACATTGTTAAACAAATTAAATTAAGCTGCGTTCACACCGCCAGCACACGCAGTGACAAAACTCATCTCATTCATTTTCAATGAGAGCTGGCGACTTCCGGCAACGCGAGCGAAGGCGGCCGTTGGCGACCGGATGTGGGCGTGTCCAGCGATGCAAAAAAGTTGAGAAATGTTTAACTATGTAAATGAAGAGCGAATTTGGGAGCGACAGCCAATACGAGAGAAGATGGTAGAGCTCACGTGATCCTAATATTTTAATAATAATATTAATTGTAAATAAACAGTGGTGTTTAGACTCTCCACACACACCACTAGCGACCTAACCGCCAGACACCGGCGACACGCAGCGACAAAGTAGCTGTCAGTGTGAACGCAGCTTTAGACGTATCCCGGCAGTTGCGAGGTGAAATGTCCACCGTGTGGTGCTAAAAGCGATTAAAATCATTTCCAGAACAGATGAGGTTTTAAAGGTTAATGCTATATCAATTTCAAATAAACAAAACCTCCCTACATCCCGACCCTAAACAATCTTAGGCTCAGGTGTCAACTCGCGAGCAGCGCTGTCCTTGTAAACTGGTCTTTTGCATCACAAATGCAATGCTCTATCAGTTGAGCAATCATGCAAATTGAAGAACCAATGTCTCTCTGCTCACATAACTAGAAGATATAGTTACTGCACCTAATCTTTCCCTTGCTATTGTTTGTGTTCAGCACCCCACTGAGCCCATTCATTCAACTGTATTAGCATCTTGTTAATCCATGAACCCAGTCTTGACTTTGGAGACTCTTATGTCCCCCATATGGCCCCCCATATGTTGCCCCATTTCTCTCTACTGGCCTCAGTCTCTAGTCTCCATGGGCATGCTTAAGGGCCTCCTAATTAAATATAAACGGATATATGGACCCCTTATGGACGCCATTCTCTGTTTAGCTATATACTGCTCCAAATGCTCTGTGCAATTATGCATAATGCTGACCACAGAAGCAGACATCACTGAGAAATGCCAAAATCTTTAATGCATCAAAAAGAATGGCCATTAAAGCAGGGAATGACGCAACAGTAGGATGCAGGATGCAATTTTATAGATGGACCATTCTGACATCCAACAAAGTTGTTGCTGCTGTACTGCAGAGCGACGCATGCTCCTCTGGATGTGCTTAACAAACCACACGGATGGCTGTGACTGCATCTTTCTAACAGTGCCCTTCAGGCATGGGAGGAGCTGTGTTTCCCTCTGACGGTTTACCTAATTCTGTTGCCATGGCATTCTGACCCCAGCCTTCTGCCAGAACAATCCAGAGAACGAACCCATCCTGCATGTCAAAATCAACCATCTTGAGAAGTTTGATGCGGACTGACACACATTAAGCTTCTCTGAGAAGAAACAGCACCACTTTTCAGCCAAACCTTATGCGTTAAGAGTCCACACAAAATCTAAGTGTCTTATTCTGTTTTGGGGCTTTTTAGGTGCTGTTATTGACAGTAAAATTAGACAGGACAAAACAGGCCCGAATGGAACCAGCATGAGCATCACGGCTCTATGGGCACTTCACCACGATCGGGACGAGCAGTTCTTGTTGTGGAACCACACTATTCCAAACCATGTCACATGGTTGAATATGGTTAGCAAACCATCCAGAGAAATCGGTTAAATGTGCCGAGCAACAGTAATCAATAGTGGTGGTTTTACTATCTCAAGGTCAAGCATGCAAATAATAATCCCTCTGCCACCTGGATTGAGGCGAGTCAATACGCCACCATGAGGACTAATGGTGCGTTCACATTCAACGCGAATAGAGCGTTTCGCGTGGCGCGATTACATACAAAGTCAATGCAAAGATTCGCGACGGGAGGCGAATGAAGCGAATGGCGGAATCTCTTCATTCTCATGATATATCCGCATGACACGTTGTCGCGAAAGCCTATCAGCATTGAGAGTGTCCGGATGTCACTGAGGTACTGGCGTAGTAGCAGAAGAAATCGTTGTATGTGAACGCACCATTAGAGCGCATTGGGAATTGAGCATTCCACATTGGGGGAAAAAAAAAAAACAATAAATAATAATAGAGGCACTCCATTTGAGAAAAGCTCAAGGAGATGGAAAGAAATAACACAGGCCATTATGATGCATATGTGTAAAGACATGGCGGCCGTTTACACAGTAGAAAACTGGGTGTTTCGAGATTTGATGTGTGCGACGCTTAGCTGCAAGCACTTTAGCGAAGTCGAGTTGCCTCAATTGTACTGTAAATCCCAACAGAAAATTAAAGAGGAGCTTCCCAATGTTTTAAACTTTGCAACATTACCGAATTGTGGACAAGCTGAACTACGCAGCCATTTATGAGCTTAACGATCCACTTCATCGTTTGCAGACTTCCTACTTTCCTGAACACCACAATGGAAAGATGAAAGCACAAAGCTTAAGGGATGCACTTTTAATTTAACCATTGGTGAGTGTCTAAGAAAAATTATATTTCAATTGATTATTTAATATAAATAATATGCTGCTTGAGAAGCTACTTCCCTTCTCAATCCTCGCTTTAAAACTACATACATAACGGCAGAGAGAGTGGACAACACGACGGACAAAGAGATGACCGCTGAACAGCAGAGGAAGTCAATACTGCCACAAGCCAAAGCTGCTGAAGGGTCAGGGGTCAGGGCTTTCTGCTAAGAAGCAGAAGAGTTTAGGCAGCTTATTTAAAATTGCATCAAACCAATGCCAAGCTGTCCCTCAATCAGACAGAGTGTCCATTGAAATGGAACTTACCAGCTATCTACAAAGTTGAGCTAATGTGGAGGCCAAACCCCTGGAATGGTGGTGGCAGCACAAGGCCACTTTTCCACAAGTGGCTAGACTGGAAAAAACATCTGAGCCTTGTGACGAGGAGGAGGAGGAGGACGCGGCCGGGCCGTAAGGGTGCAGAGGATCAGAGGATCAGCGGGAGAGCGAGATAAAGGGGTGCCGGTGACGCCAGTTTGAGAGAGAGAGACACACGCGATCATGTTGCATGTGTGTCTGTGTTCATGTGTGTTTTATGTTGTTTTAAGTTCATTTATATCATAACATTTTACGTTCACTGTTCAGCCAGATCCTGTCTCCTCCTTGTCCATCCTTGTACAGTTACAGTGGTGCTGAAAACCGAAAGGTGGGATGTGCTGTAGAGAAGTCCTTACCACTGCCATGCACGAGGGGACGAAGGAGCTACTACCGGCCGCTGAGAAGGGGAGGAGCGGTTCCATCCGCCAGGGGACGGAGAGCTCGCTCCTCCCCCGGCGGAAGGCAGTGAGCTCTCCGCCCCCTGGTGGACAGAACCGCTCCTCCCCTTCTCAGCGGACGGCAGAAACCCCTCAAACTTTTGCCATTTTTTAGGTGATGGAAATGACATTTCAACCGTGCACAATGTGTTCCCGCTAGCTTCAGCATGTTGGCCAAATGCACTTCAACACACATCTCACACAGTGTGGATAATGGTAAAGCATTCAACTCACAGTTGCAAGGTGCAGTCTTCACAGAGGTTTCGTAGTTACCACATTCAAAACAAATTACAATTGTTTGGCCAGCCCAGGTAACCCCGTCCCTTTGACATAGGGCAAGTCATGAATTGTTTCCTTTAAGGAACCGTTCACTCAAAAACTCATCATTTACTTACAGTCATGCCGTTCCAAATCTGTATGACTTTCTTCTGTAGAACAAAAGATATTTTGAAAAATGCATTCAGAGTTTTTTTTCCATACAATGCAAGTGAATAGTGATTAAAACGTTTAAACTCCAAAAAGCACATAAACGTAGCATAAAAGTAATCCATATAATATGATACAATTACTTTAGGTGACCCAGCCCGATTGGAACACATTGCCGGCTTCAAAGTGGTGAAGTCGGTATCATTAGTTTACAATTAACCTTTTGGTGACCAAGGACCATTTTAGAAGTAGCCCAAAACCGTAACCAACGACGGCATTTTCATATTAGCCCAATTGGGCATGAAAACTTTAATACTGGCAACACTGAGTCAAGCGTGTGAAAGTGTATTAACAAACTTCTCCCATGTACACAACAAGTGGACTACATGTGTCAAGATTTTTGTGAATAAGAATTTATTATTAAACTGTTGTCTGTTTCCAACCAAAATAATCACATCGCTTCAGAGAACTTTAGGGGCGGCTGTGGATCAGGTGGTAGAGCGGGTCGGCCACTAATCTCAGCGTTGGCGGCCCACATGACTCCACATGCCGAAGTGTCCTTGGGCAAGACACTGAACCCCAAGTTGCTCCCAATGGCAGACTAGCACCTTACATGCAGCTCTGCTGTCATTGGTGTGTGTGTGTGTGTGTGTGTGTGTGTGTGTGTGTGTGTGTGTGTGTGTGTGTGTGTGTGTGTGTATGAGTCACAGTGTAAAGTGCATTGAATAGCGTTAAGGTTAAACCATTTAACATACACCACTCCAATCATACTTTTGTGCTACATTTGTGTGCTTTTTGGAGCTTGAATGTTTTGATCCCCATTGAGCTGCATTTTATGGAGAAAAACACTGCACACCTTCTTCAAAACACCTTTGTTTATGTTCCACAGAAGAAAGAAAGAAAATGGATTTGAAACAGCATGAGGGTGAATAAATAAGTGAATCAACATTTTTGGGTGAACTTATCCTTTAACCACAGCAAGAGACAGTGGTTTAAATGTAAACATATAAAACTAAATAATACAGAGATTAAATTAAAGTAATGAGGTTGGGCTGGAAGACTAATGAGGAAAAGCAGATAAGACAATCATTTTATTATGGGATGCTTTCACACAAGCATAAATCCACAAATAATCGAACATATTTGAATTTAGGCAGCTTTGTGGATTTTACAACTTGTCCTTCACTATCCGCAGAGATTCAGATTCTCCAAAGTTTTATATAAATTCATACAGATCTCCTTTTCCATGCACAAGCTACACCATTCATTCAAATAAATGCCATGCCCTTTAGGCAAGAGACAGGGAGACCAAACTGTCACCCAGATGCAAGTCTCTGAGATCACAACCACGCTTTGCATAGAGAGAGATCTGCTCAGGCTCAAACCAACAGGCCCTGGTGCGTCAGCAGGCATCTAATGGAGAATTAAGTCAAGTGACTATTGTGCACACCACTGTAAAAGCTTTGTTAGTCTATTATGCAATCTGAATACAGAGACGCTTCTGATTTAAGTATCAGTTTTCAGCGCAGATTTGATAAACCTGTTAAACAAGGGTTCAGCGAGGATTTATTAAAGGTTGCATAAACGAGACATAACACTATGATCTATCAATGACCTATTACGATTTACTCCAAATACATCTATCAGAAAGTTACACAAGGCTAGTATATATAGAAGCATTTTCCACATTTCAGTCATGAACTGACAGAATAGGAAACACTGACAACAGCTGACAACCAAGTGCTTCATCAAAGCAACGGCTTCAGAGATGAATCAATCCGTTCATGCACTGGCAGAGATCAAATTAACAAAAGGGCTGTATATGGACACTACAGGGAGCACTTATCTGCTTGAGTTCATTCAGCTGGAGATTCACAAGTTAACAGTGGCAACAAAATAAACAACTTTAATCATTTTCTGCCTTCAGAACACCAACCGTGTGAGGCTCATGACTACAAACAACAACATATGATTTAATGCTGAAGTATTTTAAATACGTACAGACTCAAAAGCATAACACTTTAGCTTATAACCGGATTCAATTTTGACAGTGGATCCACATGTCTTAACTTAAAATAATCTTAAAGGGACAGTATACCCAAAAATGAAAATTCTCTCATCATTTACTCACCCTCATGCCATCCCAGATGTGTGTGACTTTCTTTCTTTTGAACACAAATTAACATATTTAGAAGACTATTTCAGCTCTGTAGGTCCATACAATGCAAGTGAATGGTGACCAGATCTTTGAAGCTCCAAAAAGCACATAAATGAAGCATAAAGGTAATCCATACAACACCGGTGTTTTAAATCCATGTCTTCTGAAGTGATCAAAAAAGTCACTATTTGCTTGAAATTCTTGTCCCTGTAAGTAGGGGGCGATATGCATGAAGAATGTGAATAAGCAAATACACAAGAAGAAGAATGTAAAAGTGATCCGTTTCTCCCGCACACCTATCGAATCACTTCTGATGACATGGATTAAACCACTGGAGTATGGATTACTTTTATGCTCTCTTTATGTCATTTTGGAGCTTCAAAGTTCTGGTCACCATTCACTTGTATTGTACGGACCTACAGAGCTGAAATAATCTTTTAAAAATCTTAATTTGTGTTCTGATGAAGTCAGTCAGTCACACACATCTGGGATGACATGAGAGTGAGTAAATTAAATGATGAGAGAATTTTCATTTTTGGGTGTACTGTCCCTTTAAGTTCAAATATATCATAAGTAGATAAGTAGAAGGAACCTAACTGAATTGGGTAAACACAACAAAATTACACATGTCAAATTAAGTGTGTAGTGTGTAATCCCAACTCAAATGGATTAAGTAAACTTGCATTTTACAATGCAATGAAACCAAATTGTGACAAAATGTTCTAGAATTGTGTTTCTTTAGTTCATTTTAATCATGTTAATTGAACAAGCAGCTAAAATCCTTTATTTGATCGCAGGGGGGTTTAAATCATGCACCACAAACAAATGCATGTAAACTCTGCATTTCCCAAATGTCTTGTGTCTTAGACAGGCCGGGGTCTGTTTGTTTGAGAGGGTGTGTTGGTTGTGACAGGTTTTTCTATGTCAGGGGCTGATCCGTGTGCGTGTCTCAACAAGCGGAGGCCCATTTCTCTCCTCAAATCCTACATTACTTGAACTGACAGGGGTCAAAGTTTCATCCAGCCACACTGACAGAGAACACCACCCAATCATTAAGAACACATTCATTGCAATCCTGTGGACCACTGAGCTTGATTTCAAATACACAAAGTGCCTTCTAATTTTGCTGTTATGTAATAACAGAAGTTTGACATTATAAATACCATTTGTGTGTTAAAAGCATGTTAATTAACTCTTACCGACAGTATTATATGAAAACAATGAAACAATGCGATTTAAACCCTCACAGACCATGACATCCCCCCTCCTACCCGAGATCTCCATGTACATCTCACACCCCCACATGCATGAATTAAAGCTCTAGCCGACACAGACATATTCCACAATTGACCCCTCGCTAAGCCCCGCCTTAAAAGCGTTTCTGACCAATCCTGTCTTAGCAACTGTTGCCGGGCCACCATAACTCGGACACCTGTTCACTATTTTACAATGAGAGCCTACAGATGTAATGTGTGATTGAGCTGTCTTAAGAGGGATTTTATCAAAATGATCCACCAAAACACATGAGTTAAAAGCAGCACTTGCATTCATACAGAAGATCATCGCAGACATTTGGTATAAATAATGCTGATAAAATTGTGTGTGTATGTGTAAAACAACAGTGGCATTATGTAAACAAACTGGCATTTAAAGGGTTAAAATCCTGAAAATTAATGGTAGTTATGATCAGGACTGATGTTGGTTAAAAAACCTAAGTCTGTTAAAGTGTAAAATAATATTAATATATAATATTATGGCAGTTTTTGGACGTAGACATTTTTGTCCTCTGAGTAACAGTTTTTTATTGACGCACAAAAGTTAAACAATAACGTTTCTCAATTGGCTGTACATTTATATGGGACAGGCCGATGCGGAGATTTCCAAAGTACAAAAACCGTGTTTTTCAACTGTCATTCATATGAAAAGGCCTTCTTTCTTGAGAGGTAATCTCTGGACCACCACTAATATTCACAGGGCCTGGGACAGATTTGTATGTGTGCCCCCCATATACCATAAAGCAGTGATCATTGACCTTTCTTTGACTCCAAGGTGAAAATAGGCATACTGTTGTCAACCAGACCCTTTAGTTGAGAACCACATACACGTCAACATTCATCCGTTTAGGTTTGAAACCTCCATTTTCAGTTTCTCTGCAACATCTTTTTCCAAAGCATGTGGTTATGGAGAGCACTTTCAAAAGTCTTGTTTTCAGTGGAGGAAAATGAATGTCTCCAAAGACGACAACAAATGTGATGAGCAGCGTGCATGACATCAAGGAATAACCATCATGTGCAGTGGCTTGATTTGTAATGTCATTAGTCATGAAAAAAGAGAAATGACACTGGAAGTTGACACACAGACATTTCAGAGAGTATAACGTGATCCACACTTGTCATTCCATGGCAACCACGGTTACCGCCAAAATACCAGTTACAACAGTTGTTGTTAAATCAATAAAACTGCATGAATGTATAATACATATTCAGTATAAATTATAACTATTAGCCATCCCTGACTCAAAACATATATTAATAAATAAACTGACAAAGAATCTGAAATTTGACACTGCTTGAAGGAGATATTACAGAAATGTTCTGGATTCAATACAACTTAAGCTGCGTACACACCGCCAGCGACATCGCGCGAGACAGCGACTCCATCCCATTCATTTTCAATGAGAGCACAGCGACTTCCGGCGACACGAGCTGTCGCGGCCGTTGGCGACTAGATGTGGGCGTGTCCAGCGACGCGACAAAGTTGAGACAAGTTCAACTTTATTCAAATGAAGAGTGACTAACGGAAGCGACAGCCAATAGGAGAGAAGACGGGAGAGCTCACGTGATCCTTCTCTCTCTCTCTCTCTCTCTCTCTCTCTCTCTCTCTCTCTCTCTCTCTCTCTCTCTCTCTCTCTCTCTCTCTCTCTCTCTCTCTCTCTCTCTCTCTCTCTCTCTCTGCTCCTGCAGTAACGGAAAGATGGATGAAAGGCTAATTCTTGCTGTGAGCAATTTTCCAGTGCTCTATGATATGTCTCTTCCCACGTACAAGGACATTTTTAAGAAAAATACTGCGTGGAAAGGTGTATCTGAGATCGCGGGGATTTTGTGGACCCAGACAGACCGGCATTTGCATTTTCGCCACAGATAAACCGCCGCTATGGCAAACAGCACGCCTGGTTTCTCGCTCATCTTTGATATAAAGCATTTTATGTACTGATTCCATTTATATTTAGTCTTTTCCCTCCAAAATGTTTGTTTTTAGCAGCAAGAAAAGAGATCCAGCAATGGAATGACATCCGTGAATGTCATTTATAAACGTTACTAGGCAACCAGTAGTGGGAACGCCCACTAGCGACTTCACCGCCAGCCACTGGCGACCTGCAGCGACAAAGTCACTAGCAGTGTGTACGCAGCTTCAACCTCAAACAACAGCATTTGATTCCAAAATAAATGCAGTTCACTACAAACATTTGTTTAGAAAATAAGAGAGAGAGAGTCTGGGTTTGAGGCACTTACAATGGAAGTCAATGGGGCCAATCCGTAAACAACAAAACACACACCGTTTCAAAAGTATAGCCACGAGACATGAACAATATAATGCATTAAGATGACTTTAGTGTGATAAAATTGCTCACCAACCTCTGTAAAGTAATATCCAATTTTGCAACTTTGTTGCCATGACAACGCTGCAAACCCTAAAACCCTACAACGACCATAAACGCAAAGATTTAAAGAACATTACAGCTCAAATAAGACTTAATGTACGTGCTTTTATAAAATTACATTCTTCACATTTCTGCCTTTAAACCCTCTTCAAAAAATGTCCCCATTCACTTTCAGCATAACTGCGTCACTGTAACCCCGATTCTTTTTTAAAGGTACACTCAGTAAGTTTTTTTACTCCTAAAGGAAATGAATTGACATTTTGAAAAATACATACGTAACCATGACGACACGCATGAGATGAAGTAAGTTTTTTTACTCCTAAAGGAAATTAATTGACATTTTGAAAAATACATACGTAACCATGACGACACGCATGAGATAACATGGCAGCCCTCATGGGGGCTGCCATGTTATGATCACATGACCAGCCGAATACTACTCCCTTAATCTCAGTACCCGTCCTGTTATTGGATTAATCGTGGCTCACTGCGAGTAGACAATTTCTAAAATGACATCTTTAACTGAAAAATAACGACGCCGCATCCACGCCCCTAAAGACACAAACGGAAGTAGTACACCTTTAAGAAAAGGAGGCACACGTGGGAAATATTTGTGTGGTTTTCAGCACTATGCCACAAATGCTGATTGATCTTAACTTGTCTTGAATACTCCTTGAAGACTTATGATTGCTGTATGGTACTGTATTTGAGCAGTGCATTTCTGTAACGCCCTTGTTGTCCTTACCTTCAATGGCAATGACATGCTCTCGGATCTGGTTCTGCAGCAGTGGATCCTCCACCCGCTCCAGCAGCTCGTAGATGGAGTAGATGTTCGGGTGGACGGACTCGAACCTCTGGATCTCAGCTCTGATCGCGGAAGAGTTCGCCAGGTGTTGCTGATAATTCATGTTGGCCATATGAACTCTTCAAACGCAACCCGATATGCAATTGTCTAATGAATGTTTGCAGATGGTTTAGGGATTTCAGTGTATGCGTATTAGAACAGAGGTACAGGCAAAATCTGCAGCTGTCCAGGTCTGGAATCCCAGAAGACCCATGCAGTCATAAAAACAAGCCAAAACCACCATGCATTGTCATTACTGGCTATAAAACGGCAAAGAAGGCCATCCCGTGTGTCCAGTCCGAGGCTAGACAACTCCACATGGTCGCGTGCGGCTCTGATTCATACACCCCGTCCTGTCTCCGCGGCCAAATGAAGGTAAATAATTAAAAATAAACTCTGAAAGGCAGCGAGCAACTATAGTGCGCGCAGTCGAGCTGGCCACGGGAGGTCAGTCAGCTGTTGACTACTTTCTGCGGTCTCGACGCAAAACCACAAAGCCATAGATGTGCGTCAACCCCGGCGTGATACAATCGCCGGGGACGTTTTCGGAGATCTCTCTTGATTTATCCGCAAAGATGGGTGCATTCCCTTTCCTCCCGCACTGAGGTCCGTCCCGTCTGTATCCTCTCAAACATCAATACGCATGCTCCTTCCTTTGGACGTTTCCTACTGGAAACAGTCATCCTGGTCATGGAGGCGCCGGTTCTGTGCAGTCTGTGATTATTCAATAGCCGCACTTGATGCAGGTCGCCACAGCTGGGATGGGGCGCTTTGGGACGCGCTTATCTTACCATGGTGGGGCTCGTAAATGTACACCATAGAGATGAATGCTTCTGTCGCAGTTTGGTAAATCACACACCCACAGATGTGACCTTAGAGTCATATGAGAACATATGATATGATGATGCATACCATGTACCGAGGCTACCCAACTTTGGAAAGCTCAGGGTCCACACTCTTAGTATATTAATGAGGCGAGTACATTGCCTATGATAAACATGTATTTCAGCACCAGTGTTGGGTAAGTTACTCTTTTAAAAAGTAATTCCTTCCTAACTACTAATACTAATAAATGTTCTGCAGTGTAATTAGATTAAATACAAGGATAGACATGAAACTGTTCTTTTAATTCTTCCAAATAAATCATATACAATCAAATAAATTATTCATGATCTGGCCTATGGATTTAAGGGGGCGGCGTTAAATTACAAAATTCACTATTGTTTATATAGAATTGTTCTAGGGTCTATACAATATTTAATGCAATTATATCAGAAGTAACTGTAATTAATTACTGAAAAATTAAGAGTAATCCCTTTACTTTGTTTCAATGAAAAAGTAATTTCATTACAGTAATTAATTACTTAGTAACGCATTACACCCAACTCTGTTCAGCACATGAAAGGAATATTCCATTGCAGGGCTTCAGACTGCGACTTAAATGGACATTTCAAAATAAGAGTCCCATGTGTATTTCGGGCATCTTTATAATTAAAAGTCCTGTAATGTGTACCACTTTTTTTTTTCTTTTCTGGTAATTATTGATTGCGATTGGAGTAAAATAATAAATTGCATCTGGCATTTCATTCAGTTTGCACTCTTGTAGTCTCTGTGTCTGGGCCATCTGGTGACAGTAAAGAAAGGCAATATTTAGAGAAAAAATATAATAATAATATATATATATATATATATATATATATATATATATATATATATATATATATATATATATTAGGAGCCAATGACTCTTAAGTCATTTTTTTAGTCTGGAGCCCTGCATTGCTAATAAAAATGAAAAAAAAAATATTTTGACTTGTTGCTCCTTTCTTTTAAAAAGAATATATGTAGGCTACTGTGTGTGTGTGTGTGTGTGTGTATATATATATATACACAAGTGGTATGTATATATATATATATATATATACATATATATATATATATATATATATATATATATATATATACACACACACACACACCGATCAGCCACAACATTAAAAACACCTGCCTAATATCATGTAGGTCCCCCTCGTGCCACCAAAACAGCTCTGACCCGTCGAATCATGGACTCCACAAGACCTCTGAAGGTGTCCTGTGCTATCTGGCAGCAGATCCTTTAAGTCCTGTAAGTTGTGAGGTGTGGCGTCCATGGATCCAGCACATCTCATAGATGTTCAATCGGATTGAGATCTGGGGGATTTGGAGGCCAATTCAACACCTTGAACTCTTTGTCATGTTCCTCAAACCATTCCTGAACCATTTTTGCAGTGTGGCAGGGCGCATTATCCAGCTGAAAGAGGGCACTGCCATCAGGGAATACCAATGCTATGAAGGGGTGTACATGGTCTGCAAAAATCTTTAGGTAGGTGGCACGTGTCAAAGTAACATCCACATGAATGCCAGGACCCAAGGTGTCCCAGCAGAACATTGTCCAGAGCATCACACTGCCTCCGCCGGCCTGCCATCTTCCCATAGTGCATCCTGCTGCCATCTCCTCTCCATGTAAACAACGCACACACACCCGACCGTCCACATGATCTAAAAGAAAATGCGATTCATCAGACCAGGCCACCTTCTTCCGCTGCTCCATGGTCCAGTTTTGACGCTCACGTGCCCATTGTAGGCGCTTTCGGCGGTGGACAGGGGTCAGCATGGGAACATTTACAGTTTTACAGCGATTTGTGCTACAGTAGCTCTTCTGTGGGATCGGACCGGACGGGCTAGCCTTTGATCCTCACGTGTATCAATGAGCCTTGGGCGCCCATGACCCTTGTCCTTCCTTGGACCACTTTTGGTAGGTACTAACCACTGCATACCGGGAACACCCAACAAGACCCAGTCATCTTGGCCCTTGTCAACATCGCTCCGATTCTTACGCTTGCCCATTTTTCCTGCTTCCAACACAAGAAATTCAAGAACTGACTGTTCACTTGCTGCCTAATATATGCCACCCCTTGACAGATCCCATTGAAACGAGATAATAAATGTTATTCACTTCACCTGTCAGTGGTTTTAATGTTGTGGCTGATCAGTATATATATATATTTAACTTTGATAATGACATGATGACATCACGCAGGCCACAAAAAGATGGTTCAAGGGCCACGTGTTCATTTGTTCTGTAATAATGGTTAAACATATGCAGGTTTAGTGGTGAATTGCCATGAGCTCATAGGATGTTTTTCAATGTTAAGAACACATTCTTGTGAAAATCAGACTTTCCTAAATATCAACATGTTTACTTGTTTCACAAAACTTTATATTTATTCAAATGAAATGGGATTGCATGTTTCTGAATGTACTTGAACACCCTTTTTTCAGCCATAAAACAAATAAGGCGTTCTTGTCCATACTTTGAACAGATGCCAACACACTGGATATGTAAGAAAACAGTTTGTGTCTGTGCCATCTGCATCTAATTCCCATGAAGTATAATGTTGCTAAACGTCTTGCACAGCTGAATACTATTAGTCTTCGTTTTACTCAATGGCCTCTTCTATCCTGATTCCATCCACCAGAAGGGAATGAACTATTCCATTTCGTTTCCTTCCAGTGGTTGTTGCTTTTATACAGCATTCATGGTTGCCCACTGCAAAGTGGGTCTCAGTGCCATCATCTCCAAACTCCCCCTGCAAATCAACATATACACATGCTCAAATGATTGGAATGCTGTCCTATAGAGAAAGGAGAAATGGTGTTTGATATGTCCACAGTGGCCACACAACTACTCCACTAACGACTTAACGTAAACAATGGACCGAAGTAAGCCGCAAATACACCGAAAGGTCTATGCCCGTTTATGCTCTGTAGCATTACTCACCATAGTCTCCATTTTCTGTCCATTGCACCACACATCCATAGTGTCTTTCTCTTGGAAACAAAAAATAAAGACATATTTACATTTAAATTTATGCATTTGACAGACGCTTTTATCCAAAGTGACTTACAGTGCACTTATTACAGGGACAATCCCCCCGGAGCAACCTGGAGTAAAGTGTCTTACTCAAGGACACAATGGTGGTGACTGTGGGGATCGAACCAGCAACCTTCTGATTACCAGATTACCAGTTATGTGCTTAGACCACTACACCACCACTCCACATATTTTGAATGTGCTTATTTTTGCTTTTATTGCATGCATTCAGAGATTACAGAAGGCCTCTGAATGTTTCTATGAGAAATGAGTTCTCGTTGTTGTTGTTGTTTACTGTACCTTTTACCATTCTTTCAGCAATACAAGGGTAGTATCGCCAGCTCTGTTTAATATATTTTAACACATATCATTAATAATAGGTTCTGCACCTCTTACCCAGAACTATCCTGCAATCAACACCATCCAGTTTCAGCAACCATGTTTTGGATATTTTTGATCGATTGTCCAAAAATGTTTGAAGACTTCTTCCGTTGATCTCCAGTTTGTACTCGTAGGCAAACCCACTGATTGCTTCAATGGTTATGGTTGCTTTTGCATCTGAACTCCCAACAGCGAATGTCTCTCTGCCCACCAGTTTTAACATCCAGTCCCTTCTTAACACCTCCTTAAAAACAAGACATTATAAGATGTGTACATATGCGGTGCACACACACACACACACACACACACACACACACTGTATATATAATAACACAAGTGTGTGATCAGTGTGTACATCTATAATGCATAATGTCTATAATGCATCAAATGAATAATTGACAGTTATATAAATGGTATGATTCTCACATAACCGCAGCATAAAATATAAATCAGTTCACATTGGAATATATTCACCAGCAGCTCTCACCTTCCCATTTATGTAAATAACACGTTTCCCTGTCGTTGTTCCGTGTTCAAACTCAATACGGTAAACCCCATCACTCAGTGACACCTCCCACGCTCCCACAACGTCTCCGGACATTCTTCCCAGTCCTTCTATACTATTTTTATTTCTATGTTATATCTGACCCCAAGTCTGGTCATGATAGCAATCTTCATCATGTGTGATTGCTGATTAAATTGCTGTATTTAGGAGGTCGCTCTGTGCTCACTCAGCAGCAAGTGCATTAGTGTAAGAGGCTTAAACGATCAAGCCAAGAGTCCCATGTGCGAGTGTGTTTGTGTGTGAAATTGGGTGTGTGTTTGTGTTGTTTGTCAATATGATATGTCATAAAGTGATAGTGTCATTTCATGTGGGAAGAACCAGTTGTGACTTTCTGAATGTTATATAGTTTTGAATAGATTTTTTGTACATCTATGAATCAATTTTGGCCGAAAATATTTGACATTTTCTCAAATTTAGCTTGTAGCCCCATAGTGTTATCTAGCTTCCCCATGCACACTGTATCTTTCATACAAATTGCATACTTTCCTCTTAAACTGGGTTTGTGCACGACGCCACACACACACACACACACACACACACACACACACACAGAGTATTGTTATCAGTTTTGAAAAGGTAATATGTTGGTTTTTATGATTTTTATATAATAGGGTACAATTGGGCTAAAGGACCATCAATGGTAAAAGACCTTTTGAATATAATTTTAGATGACAATTTTAGATGATATAAAACAGAAATAACTGTTACAGCACCTTCCTAAACCCCTGTAACAAAACAACAGTTTTGACATTAGTGGGAAGGAAGGGATTTATTGCAATGGATGTGCAAAGTGCGCCCATTTTGTCTGATGGAAAAGAAGAAATTCCTTTGTGAAATAGTGATATATTAAAATGGCAAAATAAAAATAGATTTTTTTTACAAGCAGAATAAATCAGTGTGTATATATATATATATATATATATATATATATATATATATATATATATTAAGCAATATCACACTCTCAATCGTGCGATATGGCCCTATATCAGCACTGCTGTGATTCGAGTGTTGTAGATAATCACATCAGTGCTGATTTAGGGACATATAGCACGATTGCGAGTGTGATATTGATTATATACAACAGTTCAATGAACAAGTACATTTAAAAAAGTAGGAAAAACTGAGTACGGTCATAAAAACACATTTGTGCAAGGAAATACTTACGCCACTGATCAGAATCTGCCGTTGCTGGTTCAAAACAAATGATGCGTCCAAACCTTCAATAGTAAATCAAAAATGTCACTTCAGAAATAATGTCACAACTTGTGCTGTTTCTAACAAGTTATTGGATAAACAAGGATGTGTGTGTGAGATTGAGAGAGAGAGAGAGAGAGAGAGAGAGAGATTGAGAGAGAGAGAGAGAGAGATTGAGAGAGAGAGAGAGAGAGATGAGAGAGAGAGAGAGAGAGAGAGAGAGATGGATAGTGTGAGTCAGAGAGAGAGATGGAGCGTGTGTGTGTGTGTGAGAGAGATTGAGAGAGAGAGAGAGAGAGATGGAGTGTGTGTGTGAGTGAGAGAGAGAGAGAGAGATGGAGTGTGTGTGAGTGAGAGAGATTGAGAGAGAGAGATGGATAGTGTGAGTGAGAGAGAGAGAGAGAGATGGAGCATGTGTGTGTGTGTGAGAGAGAGAGAGAGATGTGAGTGAGAGAGAGATGGATAGTGTGAGTGAGAGAGAGAGAGAGATGGAGCATGTGTGTGTGTGTGTGAGAGAGAGAGAAATTGAGTGAGAGAGAGATGGATAGTGTGAGTGAGAGAGAGAGAGATGGAGCGTGTGAGAGAGAGAGAGAGACTCACCTGCTCCCTGCTTAAGTAATAATATCACAATTTGTTTATCCAATAACTTGTTAGAAACAGCTTGAGTGTGCGTGTGTGAGTGAGAGAGTGTGTGATCACCTGTTGCCACACCCAAGCAGAGATGCTGTCAGCTTTCTGAAGATCAGCTTTCTCAGTGGTAAAATAGCGTCCAAGCGGGGATATTTCTCTCTATTTTGCGGTAGCGGGTGCACAAGAGCCGATCACTATAGAAACCTCAACGTCCTCCGCCATTTTAAACGGCACCCATTGTGTAATTAATCAGTCTGTTGTGTCTCTCAGCTGTGATGAGCTGTAATGCTGAAGATGTTCGTTTAAAGCAGTTTAAAGATATTTCCCAGCTTTAGTAGTTTAGTAGTATTACAAGCAATCACCAAGAACTGTTGTGTGTAAACGGCTGATGCGGATTCACGTCACCTCACTGGCTCATATTTCACACAAAAATGATATTTGCCGCCACCTGCTGGCTAACTTATGTAATGTAAAAAAAAGACAAACAGTAGCTCTTAACACATCTGCACTCTCTCACACTTTAGTTTAGAACAGCATGAACACTAGAGGAGTGACACACACAGTGAAGCGTCCGAGTGCTGATGGTGTCAGTCCATCAGTTCTCATGGAGCATCTCTCATCCAATCAGATTCTAGGACCGGAACTAACTGTTGTATATATATTTATATACTGTATATATGTTGCTGAAAACTTGATTTGACTATCCACCGATAGATGGCACTCTCTCCCTCTCAGACATCAAAGGAAAACATGATTTTCTATATTCTCTTAATCTCATCCTGAAGATGGTTAAAAAATAAAAATGTAAAGATAAAACATGTTTGACTTCTCATTACGTAAATCAAAGCTTAGGTTCAGAAGCTAGTGCAGATCTGATCAGTAGGGGTTTGAATGATCTTTGACCTTAGAAATTAAACGTACCTTCATAACCTTATTGTATGAAATGCTTATGATGTTCAACATACGCACTGCACACTGTTAGTGTCAGAAGCAAGTGGGCGGGGTCAAGTCTGCCTGGAAAACTTATCTGCATATCATTTTTTTTTAAATGTTTTTTAGCGTTATTGAAATTAAACATATTCAAGGACAGATACATTTGTTGGTTCTGACATGGACCAAAGCATCATTGCAGTCTTCCACAGGCTCACATTTTACAGGAGGGAGGAAATGCACAATTACAGTCAAACACTTTTGTCCAAAAGCACACAAATGGCAGATTAGCATGATTTGCCAGCTCAGGGAACACATTTATACTCCAGAAGACACTGTCCACACTAGTCTGTTCAAGTGTTTCACTTTCCTAAAGTCAATGTTTTATAAAGTATGCGTGCGGTTAAGGAGAAATGACTCGTTCAATGACTCGTTTTCAAATGAAACGTAATAGTGTGGACATGGCCGTAGAACTGGTTGTCCATTCTCATATTAATGTCTCTTAATGATGCTGTTGGAGACGGAGACTGTTTGATATATCCACCCCGAGTAATGAAGAATGGGCAACAATAACAACCTACACCAAGCTGAGGAACATATGAATTCAAAGCATCTTCCAAGTCAGAGAATTCAATTAGACACTTGTTTTGTTCTCTGAACTTCCATTTTTAAATCTTGTTCTATGCTTTCCAAAGTCTTCCCACAGCGAGCTTCTTTCCTCCCTTTCAACTCCAACATATTTACTACACTTTAATGCTGGTCAGACCAGATCCCAGAGGGTTTTACACAGTGCTTTCCTCCTATCCAAATGCACAAATGTTTTTTTAGTGCTTTTATTTTAAATTGAACCAGCTCTCCTCTGTACAAAAGAACTCTCAATCACAAATGCCTCAGAGGGATGGCACCAATAAAAATGGGATGATGCAGTCCTTTTAAAACTCTTTTGTTGGCTATTTTCTCTGCATTCTTCACAGTCCAGGAGGACCTGTGCATGTTTGGGTCTTGCATAGTGATCCAACAGAGACCACTTTTACCATGACAGCGTGATTAATGCACTCATAAAAGAAGAACAAAAAACAACAATGGACATCTTTAATGGAGATCACATGCATGAGTCAGAGAACATCTCTTTAGAGTACGGCACAGTTAGAACAGGGTTGAGTCATCTCGTTGAGTCTCTTTCAGCCAGTGGTTGTATAATTCACAGGACTGTCACACATCTGTACTGAAGCTTAATCGAAAGACCTGGATGACATGAGGGGAGTCCTGGAGCTCTATCCCATAAATGGTAAGATTAGCAACTTGCTTTGTACAGAAATGAAAACTCTTCTTATCACTTAGATCACTGGAATTGCAAGTGTGTACTTCAGGGAAACGGATGCAGTGGTGTCAGGTGGGTATTATTCAAATGTGGTTCGCACTGCTGGAAGTTCCTCGGTGGACCATGAGGACCGGTCTGCTTCCCTGGTGTAGGACATTAGGAACTACTTTCAGATCAGCCCAGAGTATTTCTCCATGCTGCTTGCAATGTGAAATCCTGGTACCCCTCCACTATGTGGCCCATGTCAATCATTTACGAGCTGATCGACTCCATGATGGTTACGGTTACTAAGCTTTCATGAGTACATGTCTTTGAGCCACTCCCTGCAGAAAAACATCTGAGCCACAATGGATTCAAAAGGTCAGGAATGTCAACAACTCTATTTTTGGTATTTACATGCACTGTGGTCAGGATTTAGATGATTTCAACTTGGTGTTAATGATGTTAATTTTTGGGGGTCTGGGTATCTCCGTGAGTACTGACGCTGAATATCACCCCTGGAGTCGTGAGTATGAATCCAGGTCATGCTGAGTGACTCCAGCCAGGTCTCCTAAGCAACTAAATTGGGCCGGTTGCTAGGGAGGGTAGAGTCACATGGGGTAACCTCCTCGTGGTGGTGATTAGTGGTTCTCTCATTGGGGCGTGTGGTGAGTTGTGTGTGGATCGTGGAGAGTAGCATGAGCCTCCACATGCTGTGAGTCTCCGCGGTGTCATGCACAACGAGTCACGTGATCAGATGCGCGGATTGATGGTCTCAGAAGCAGAGGCGACTTGGGCAATCCAAATTGGGGAGAAAAGGGAAAAAATATATTTATTTTTTTAAATGATGTTGATTGTTAAATACTTTTGATGTTTACTTTGGTGTAACTTGAATATATTTGCATGATAAATTGAGCTTTTTTTGGCAAAACATTTATGAATTATCACTAATAAACAAAAATCCAAGTGTTTTGGTAAGATTTGTAGTTTTGATCAGCTAATTAGTTTGAGACAGACTACAATTAATCTACATATTTTGTAGTGGCCCAGTTGTTGTTGTTAGTAAAATGATCATTACTCATTTTCATTGTATAACCCTAAAGGATGGTATTTCCCAGTTAAAGTTTAAATCCATGATTGCCTTCTCTTTAAAAGTTTCCTTTTGTCTGTCAGACATGCCACACTTTATAGACATTTGGCACAACTAAATTGCTTAGTTTCAAGTAACAGCCATAAATTAGGCATCATAATGGGATCATTTAAATAAGAGCAATTTGTTCCTTTGTGCAGTAAAGTACAGTATTTAGCCACATGCAGTGTGTTATTATGAGAATCATTCACATCAGTGCTCAAAGTATGCCTGATTTGAAAATGCTGCTTTTTCTAACTATGCAATCATTATTTTTGACCTATTAATTCACTTGAACATACATTATTATACATTATTCCATGTTCTTGTGCTTAGATGCATGGGACTGCAGATCTGTGGTGATTCGAGCCTTTGGAACATTTCGGACATCTTTAGAGATTGTAGCATCTTCCTCTGTTAAGATTGATGACTTCTGTTCACCAGATCTCCTCCGTTTGATCAATTTACACAGCCCAGCAATGAAGAAGATGCCTGCTACTGCAGCAAAGAAACGGTGAAAGGGAAAATTGCACTCACGGTTCATGGTGTACTTTGCCTGTAGGGAAATGTCCAGGCCCAGACCGGCAGGGTCTACAACAATGAACTGCAAATAATCGTCAAATTTAATACAATAATCTGAATCCAATAGCTGTGCATTTGAATTTTAGATTTGTGCCAAGCACTGACGATCACTTGAGGCTGCACATGATTCAGATTTTCTCGACGCACGGACAGTCCTCATCTGTGTGCATCGTCAGCACATGCGGCTGCCATTGACTTTACTATAAGAGCATCACAAAGCAGTCGTTGAGTGCATGCATTAAACACATTTGTGCTGGCAGTCAAAAGAGTATACTCTGAAAGGCATCATGGTCGAAAGGACACAATCTGATCCGGAACACAAAACAACCAAGTATACCCGGCCCTTTAATGAGGGTCTTTGCCATGATGTGCCATGTTGAACTTCCAGTGACCAGTATGAGGGAGTGTCAGAGCGATGACACTAAATTTAACACACCTGCTCCCCATTCACACCTGAGACCTTGTAACACTAACGAGTCACATGACACGGGGAGGGAAAATAGGTAATTGGGCCCAATTTGAACATTTTCACTTAGGGGTGTACTCACATTTGTTGCCAGTGGTTTAGACATTAATGGCTGTGTGAAAGTTATTTTGAGGGGACAGTAAATGTACACTGTTATACAAGCTGTACACTCACTACTTTACATTGTAGCAAAGTGTCATTTCTTCAGTGTTGTCACATGAAAAGATATAATCAAATATTTACAAAAATGTGAGGGGTGTACTCACTTTTGTGAGATACTGTGTGTGTATATATATATATATATATATATATATATATATATATGTATATATATATATATGTATGTATGTATATATATATATGTGTATATATACATACATACACACATGGGCTGTTGATTTATTGTTATTATTATTGCGTTAAGTTAGTGCGATGAATTTTTATCAAAAATAACGCGTTAAAAAAATGTATCTCAATGTCCCCGGATGGTAATAAGGAAGATTCCAGAGAAATGCTTGTAGTACCACCTGTTTCCTCCAGAGGGCAGTAAGTGAAGCTTCAGCTATGTGAGCAACACACAGTTTATACAGTGAAGAAACACTTCAGCAGAACAACACAAACATGTGTTACATTCTTATGTTCAAACACTCGATGGAGCGCAAATCTGAACTAAGAGATCTCAAGATGTGTTTAAAGATTGAATATTAAACTATATTTAACTCGACACAAACATTTAAACATTAATAAACTATATAAATTTAAAAATTAACAAACGATATAAACATTTTATATTTATGACGCAACGCACCCGAGACGCGACACAAGCATGTCTGACGCAGGTGTAGATTGACGGGTTCTTAATAAATAATAATATTAAGCCTCATAATAAATCTCCAACTGATTGATAAATTCACTTGTGTAATGGATTACTGTGAACTGTGTGTCAATGATGGACTTATGATCAATAATATGGTAGTAAATAATGCATTGTATTCTAAAGCCGCTTTTTGTATCAATGATGAACTCTTCTGCCACAAGAATGTAATGCATTTTAATTATCTGAATATATATATATATATATAAATAATTTTTAAATATTTAAAAGATAACTATGTATAATTATTTCATCATATATTTAATTATTGTTATATAAGGGGCTTTCTCAGCAATATTTGTATATGTGATTAATTAATCGGGACACTAATTAATTTGATTAAAAATGTTAATCGATTGACAGACCTAATATTTATATATTTATTAATAACAATAATACAAAAAAATCTTCCATTCCCTGTTTACTTTGTCATGCATGACCTAAACTTTCCTAAGACATTAAAATCTCATGGAATTAGGTCACACACACACACACAATAATCTTTTACAAACATCTCCTTCAAAATAATTAGGAAGCACGAGTAAATGTCAGAAACATTTATTGTACAATTCAATCTCAATGAGGACAAATGTGACAAGAGGCAAATTCTATTTCAGTACAAAGAAGGTTGTAGAAGAAATGCAGCAGTAGTTTCTCTAGTCCATTCTGGCCTTCAGTGTGCGTGTGGTGATCTTATCCTTCTCACTGTGAAATAATCACACGTCACAAAAGACCAGATTAATAACCTCACTGGATTCAACTGTACATTTCAACATGAACACCTACACACAGTCAAGCCAGTTAACTAATCACCAACACATTTATACATCAGTTAACAATAAACCAAATCAATAATGCAGTGCAATAAGCACACTCATATTGAATATTATAACATCCTTAATGGTTAAAAACGACAGGTACACCGATAATCAGCACATCTGTTAAAGCAATATATCGGCACCGATAGTTGCTTTATGGATCTTTAACAGTACAAATCAATGCCTGTATTTGCTGATGGTTGTTTTTGATTATTATCCGGCACTATACGGTTCTGCAGTATAACAACGGCCTCCATATAGAGTTTGTTGTGCCATGTGACTACCACAAGAATGAGGATCTGATGAAACACTTACATGACATGAACAACGACTCCCATTCCAGACACTGCATCTCTGTCGACGGCGTTCAGCATGGCCTGTGAGATGGTCTCAAACAAATCTTCTGGTTCCTAGAGAACAAAATCAATGAGAGCACATACCCAAATCATTAATCACACTTTAGGCCCAAAACTGTGTTTTAGACTTGATTTTTTTCCCCACTCACCATGTCAGGCTCCCAAAGCGACTCACACATGCCGTACATCTGCTCCGAGCAAGTACCGCTAACAACAAAGTCTTCTGTTACCATGGGGCATCCAATAAGATCAAGGGAGCAGATGAAGGGTTCCGAGGTCTTTGGGTCCAGACCAGCAATAACAGGCTCAATGTAGTAAGGTCCAAACCTGGGACGGGATAGGTTATAATTCACTAGAGTGTGGATGGGAATGTTTTATTTAGTAGTGTCAAAGAGAAACACAAAATCCTGACCCGTGTCCCAAATGACGCACTATACATGGGACACTTGCACTAGGACATCTAGTGTTCTAAATGCTTCCGTGACAAGTGACCAAATACACTTATATACAAAAAACACTTATATTTACTTATTATGTATTTGGCAGACGCTTTTATCCAAAGCAACTTTCACTTACTAGCTACTTTAGTTTTTGGCGGGTAGTGAAATGTCCTGTTCTGTAGAGGAGAAATGCAAGGGTCAGAAAATGCTCGAAGGCCACCTCCGTACTGTATTAAAGAGGTAAAAATGATCCAGCGTCCCATATTCAGATGAGACATTCAATATCTGATCACACTGTGGTGGCTCATAATCTTAAGCCAATATCTGTATTATTGTAAAACAGGTTTGTGACACAGATTTGACACGTGAGTGCGTTCGATTCAGAAGTGATCATCCCTATGCCCTTTTCCGTCCCACTGTTAGAGTTTCAGAGGGCTAAAGGGTTAACACAAAATTGATTTTTTTTTAAGACGTTTATAGAAAATTCTGTTTGTAATAATCATCCAACAGCGTGGCCATCATTACAGTTCTCCCTTTGAATTGCCCTGAGAAGAAATCATTTATGCAGTTTAAAACTCAGTATGTCTCCTCGACATAAACAACCCGTCACACACAACGAATGACGAAATAAACACATGAAAGCTGATCTGACTGTTTCAACTGACATGCATTAAAGGGATAGTTCACCCAAAAATTAAAATTCCCTCATCATTTACTCACCCAAATGAACATTTCTAGAAGAAAAGTTCAGCTCTGTAGGTCCATACAAAGTGAATGGTGACCAGAACTTTGAAGCTCCAAAAAGCACATTAATGCAGCATAAAAGTAATCCATAAGACTCCAGTAGTTTAATCCATGTCTTCAGAAGTGATATGATAGGTGTGGGTGAGAAAATATTTAAGCCCTTTTTACTATAAATGTTCTTCTCTGCCAGTAGGGGCCGATATGCATTAAGACTGTGAATCACCAAAACCAGAAGAAGAATGTTGAAGTGAAACTGAAGTGGAAATTTATAGTAAAAAAGGACATAAATATTGATCTGTTTCTCACCCACACTTATCATATCACTTCTGAAGGCATGGATTCAACCACTGGAGTCTTATGGATTACTTTTATACTGACTTTATGTGCTTTTTGGTCACCATTCACTTGCATTGTATGGACCTACAGAGCTGAAATATTCTTCTTTAAATCTTCATTTGTGTTCTGCAGAAGAGAAAGTCACACACATCTGGGATGACATGAGGGTGAGTAAATGATGAGCATTTTCATTTTTGGTTGAACTATCGCTTTAATTTCTGTCCCTACTAGATACATAAAAATGGTCGTGGAGTTAGTATCACAGTTAAAGCAGGACAAATTGTAATCACCAATGCAAGACAATGGTTTAGTTGTCTGACCGTGTCTGTTGTCGCACTAACGCCTTTCCGTTCCCAGTATATGTAGTTAATATTAGTTAACCAAGGATAGACGTGCAGTTTTTACCTCTTCTCGTACAGAAGGTTAGACACCATGCTCATGAAGGTCTTTGGTTTGATCTGGCGACCTTCCTTCAGCTCATACAGGTTCAAGCGAAACTTCAGCCTTTGAGATCTAGCAAGAATTAAGAGGCGAAGGTGAAAACCTGAACGTATAAATCAGCAATTAAATGCTTTAATATGGATTTAATATCTTAATAGTGTATACTTACACGGTCTGCACATCTGTGGCCAGGCCTGCCAGCCCGATGTAGAGTCTGTCTCCCATGGGGAACATTTTCTGAAAGTCAGTGGTAACCATCTGTGCCTGGATCCCAAACCTCCGGTCTGATGCGATCGCAACACAGTCCTTTCCACGCATGGCCATGACAGCACCTCCATTATATGACATAATAGACTATAGACAGAAAACAAGGATGAGCAAATAAGACATCAGCACTATTATATTTTAATATAAACAATTGCATTTTTCCATACATTCTCACTACACCCTCATGTTATTTTATAGACATAAAAACGTGATATATATATATATATATATATATATATATATATAATATTATTCTCAAATTCATTATTTTAGTAATGGGAGCATATTCTACCACTAGGTATAATGGGCTATACAACTCAAAGTTAGAAGTGCTTATAAAGCATTAGAAAATAATACACTGACTTCTCCCTTTACTACATTGATTATGAAAACTGATACAATGCAACTCTCAGCATGACAATTCATATTTGAGCTAAAATATTACTTTCGTTTTTAAAATGATCCAGCAGAATAGTACTCACTCCATATAACTAATGTGTAATATGCATGTTTCCATATGCATGCATGTGTTAATCAAAACACATTTCGGTATAAAATAATGTTAGGATGCGAGTTCGGATTAATAACTTTACACTAGCACAACACTTGCCCTGAAAGATCAGACGGCAAATAGCCAAAGTGCAAATATAAACAATCAGACCCAGAAAACACACTTAGTTCGTCGCAAACATCTTACCATGATGACAGAAGTAAAACAGGTTCGAGTTATTGATTAGATAGATCAGACACACGCGGTGACTGCACAGTTTCTTTCTAGCGATGCTAGTTGTTCCTGCTTGTGACGTCATTTCCATCATGTAAAATGCCGTAACTCTCGCGAGAGTTTTTAATCTCACGTTTACACACTTGTGTTCATTCTATCTTAATTGTATTTATTTGGAGTCCCGCAGAAATCCTACACCTACCACTATCTAAACCTAACCACTACCATACCATTAAATCTAACCTAAACAGTGAAAAGCGAATGAGACTCTCGCGATACTTCGGCTACCAGAGATATTTAGTAGAGTTGGGCAACTTCTATTAAAATGATTGGGAGAAGTTGGAACGCTCAACCAAGAAGCTCTGGGCACACAACGGTCAACGGATGTATAAAGAAAGTCCCGCCTTACAGGTGAAAGAGCCAATCACATTTTAGATACAGACATCACCTGTCAATCATCTCGAGTGTGCGCATGCGCATTAGCTATACAAGCCGGGAAAATTACGTTAGATATAGCGTAATGTGAGGTAAAGATGCACAATTTATGATACCAGTGTTGTCAAATCTTACTGCTGATTTGGAATATGTTCTTTGATCGTAATCATAACCAACCGTTTGTGAGATTTCGGTGTTCCCCCATGCTTCTGTGTGCTGAATAAACTGCTTTTGTGAGGAAACAGCTCCTCTCTTAATGGATTGACCGCTAGTTGATTGACCCGCTAGTCTTCAACATGGTTTACACTAAACAATCCTTTTGGAGTGAACAACGTGTGGAGTTTTTCACATCTATGTAAAGACGCTGACAATTTTGCGACAGGTAGGTGTTGGTTTACGGGTCTCTCTTTCATTTGTATGGCATCCGAAAACTGTGACTTACTGTCGTAACACACATAGTTGACCATTACGCCAAAGATTTTCAAGACGAGTCAGTCCATTCGGTGGCCATATTTGGAACGCTCTTGGACAGTTATTTTCAGTGTAAACGGAATAATAGTGCAGCCCCTATCTACTTGAATTGGGAAACAAGGAAATCTCCTAAATGTTTGGACGAGATTACGATCAAAGAACATTTTTAAAATCAGCAGTAAAATCGTACAACGGTATAATAATTTGTGCTTCATTACTAGCTCAGATCATGCAAAAAAAACAAAAAAAAAACAACGCTATTTTCAAACTGGTTCAGCTACTGCGTATGCGCGTACTCGAGTTGACTGGCAGGCGATGCCTGTATCTAATAGATGATTGGCTCATTTATCTGTAAAGCGGGACTTTCTTGTCTGCGTCCGTTGGACGTTCCGATTTATTTTAATACTAGTGGTCCGTCTCTGCTACTATCTCTGGTTACGATCTCTCCAATGGTAAAATGCGTCCTTAACTCTAAAAAGTTAAGCGTCATGAAAAAAAAAAAAATTATCCAGCGTCATGGATAGACGCGTTTTTACAGTTTAAAGGGATAGTTCACCCAAAAATGAAAATTCTCTCATCATTTACTCATCCTCATGCCATCCCAGATGTGTATGACTTTCTTCTGCTGAACACAAACAAAGAGGAGAATATCTCAACTCTGTTGGGTCTATATACAATGCAAGTGAATGGTGGCCAGATCTTTAACAGTTATCACATACCGGACACATAAAAGTAATACATGAGACTCCAGTTGTTTAATCCATGTCTTCTGAAGTGATCCATTCAGAACAGACCAAAATGTGCAGTTGTTACAGAGCAATAACAGACCGCTAGATGGCGCCATTGACCAATCAGAATAGAGTATTCCAGACCGCTGTGTAATAAGTTACAAATACTTTATCCTGTAGGTTTATAACATTGCAATGCATTGTTGCTAGTAAAGAGTAGCATAAGACATCTACAATGCAAAGACAAGGTGTGAATTATCAAGCAGAAGATTTAAAGAATTAATAAATAAAGAGTAAATTCAAACACACTTTATTATCATTGTTCTTTCTGGTAACCATACACATCATCACATGATGACCATTTTTAATGCTATGGAATGAATATGTACTGAACCCATCAAACAGCAGAACAATCTAAAGGAACTGTCAAAAATTAGCTTTTGGTTGTCTTGTGACATTTTAACAAAGCAAACAAAAACATCACTGATTTTTTAAATAAAAATTTGAGGGGGAAAGTTAGAAAACTTAATTCTAGTACATGTTTTGTGATTAAAAAAAGGAACTGGTAACTGATTGGGAGTGGGGGATTAATAAAATCTAGTATTAGGCTAAATAATTATATTTGAGAAAATTGTTAATAAATATTCTACTCATTCAGGACACTATTGAAATCAATTACTTGGGTCATTAATTCTCCCTATCCTAAAGATAACACACACGCACACACATGTAGTCACACTCACACGCAGTCACACACAAACAGTCATACACGTACGCAGTCACGCATGCACACGCGCAGTGTCACACGCGCCCGCAGACACCCACATAGTCACGCACGCACACACACGCAGTCACGCACGCACACACACGCAGTCACGCACGCACACACACGCAGTCACACACACACACGCAGTCACGCACGCACACACACGCAGTCACGCACACACACACGCAGTCACGCACATACAAACTTACATCAGCCAGCCTCCCTGAGCGATTTCTCACTAACATAAATACACCAAACCCACATCATCTCTCGAGTCACGTTCACATATGCCAGGGACTGAAAGCTAAAATGATACCAATCTGTGCCACCAGAACACTATGTAAACTACACCCAGAGTAAATAAACCTCATATTATACCCAAGATGTCCAGAAAATTACGTTGTCTCATGTGAGATTTTTTTTATAATGGGACTCAAATCAAATTGGCTGAAAACCAGAGAGATTTAAGAGATGTGAATGCCGTGGTTGGCTTGGCCTTCATATTAGGTCACTCCGGGCTCTCAAGTGCGTCTCATCTTCGGCCTCTTTGACTGGCGCTTGGCTTCGTCCACAGCGAGTCCATCCCCGCTTGACTGAGCGATGCCTCGAACACCCTGGACCTGACTGACCAGCTGCAGAAGAAGTGGCATGACCTGGGAAAGACAAAAATAATTACATTATCAACATTAAGCCCTAAAAACTGCAGCCGCTGCGATGTCAAGAATCTGTTTGTGGCTTTAAAGTATTCGGACAGGAAACGGAAAGGTACCCGCTCATGATTATACACAGCAAGCAGCAGCAGTAGAGTCAGAGGAAGGGCAATGTAGGATCCCTGGGCAACATCTTGATCTGGCATTTTCCTCTGTGGAAAGCAAAAATAGATATAATACAAACGTAACTTGTGTAACTTTAACTCATCCTCATCAATGGCTTTTTAAATGCAGACAGGCAGGTATTCTTACCTTTGGGTTAAAGGTCAGTGTTATATGTTTGTGGTAACCAGAGGACGTGAATGAAACCTGTGGAAGTTTGAAGTCATACTGGGAGCGAGAGAGTGATGTGTCCAGCATCAACACATAGCTCTGCAAAGGGCAAAAAGATCAAATTCAAAATAAAGACCAACAAAGGCAAACTGCTTGGAAATATTGGCAGGCGCTTCTGAAGTTGCATGTTGTGAGTTGGACTGCACAATCAAACTAAAATTGAGATGGTGACATGACGTGTAATTAACTGCCGTTTCGACTAGGATTGAATTAATCATAATTTCTATATGTATTGGGGAGACCGAGGGCTCAATCTCAGCAAATATAACATTGAGACAATCATCCAATATGAATGTCGGTTGAAACACCCAATCTGATGGTTGACGTGAACATTAACTGAAGCTGATTGTATGCACTGCTGCCACACGATTGGCTGATTAGATAATGGCATGGATGATCGTTGGTGTCAGACGGGCTGGTTTGAGTATTTCTGGGATTGTCACACACAACAGTCTCTAGAATTTACTCAGAATGGTGCCAAAAACTAAAATTGAATTAGCCAAGCCCCTCATTCCAAAACCCCGCCCTCCAGAGAACATTTTGAGGCCAAAACGGAGCAAAAGAGCAGCATTGTTTGTTCCTGTGGCTGTCCAATTCAACAGTGGCACAATAGCGCCCTCAACTGACAAACATCATGAATCACAGCCTCAATGATCCGCTTCAAATACTATGAGAACGAGCACAATGATTGACAGGTGAAAAGCGTCAATGTCTGTGGTATGCAGACACATGTTTGTTTGCCATTTACAAAGTGTACAGCTGTCACACAGACCGCCGAGATATCTCAGGACACTTATTTCTTTAATATCTTTATGGGAGTAGGAACATTTTTTGCATACTTTTCCATGAAAAAGTCTGTCCGACAAAATAAAGGCTTGGTAAAACAATATGCATCAAATGGTTGTATATGACAGAAACAATTAAGCTCTCACAATTAGCCGTTTCGAGAAAAATAAGTAGAACCGGTCATTCTCTACAAAAACGGCACTCTCCGCCGTCATGCTGAAAGTCTCCTCTCGGAAACTATCAAATTTATCTGAGTTTCCAACTCATAATTACGACTTGAGGGGTCGTTCATGTGCATAACATGTGGAAGCAGCATTCATTTTGAGACAAGTTTCTTCTTTTATCCTTGATATCTTGTCAAAATAATCACAATATAATATTAAAAAACAGGAGTCATTTAACGGTGTTTTCCCACCTGGTTCCTGGAGGCACACCAACAGAACAAGCTTTCATTGTCTCAGTCGAACACACCTGATTCAACTCATCAACGTTACATTTATATAGCGCTTTTCTGACACTACACTCAGAGCACTTTACAGTGAACGGGACTCTCCTCAACTAGCACCAGTGTGCACCAGTACACTCGCCACACTCCAGCTACTGGTGGAGAGGAGAGAGTAGAGTGATACATTCAATTCATGGATGGGGATTATAAGGAGGCCATGATTGATAAGAGCCAATGGGGGGAATTTGGCCAGGAAACAGTACACCCCTACCCTTTACGAGAAGTACCTTGGGATTTTTAATGACCACAGATAGCCGGGACCTCGGTTTAACGTCTCATCCGAAGGATGGTGGCTTTTTACAGTAAATTGTTCGTTACAACACTGGGGCGTTTGGAGCCGGCGCACTATGGCTGCGGTCGCACCCGGTGGATGCTGCACACTGGTGGAGGTTGAGGAGATTCCCCTCACTAACACCTCTTCCAGCAGCAACCTACATTTTCCCCAGGAGGTCTGCCGATAAGTACAGTACCCCCAAGACCTGAAATGGATGCATCAGGTCAGGGATACATCCAAAATGTGTACTGTTGGCGTGCCTACAGGAACAGGGTTGGGAAACACCGATTTAACGAAACGGAGAGTTTCTAAGTATGAATCTACCTCTCCATCACGTGGCAGGGGGGCAAAGTGAAAGAACAGGGACTGGCCGAGGGACACACTCTGGAAGGGATTGTCAAGGTTGTCACTCTTGTACAGCTTTACCTTTAGAGAGGGAAGAAGAACAATGACTCAAGTGTTCCACAATTACGAGAAACCCCATTTTAATTGAGTATTGGCACAGTGACTGCACCTACCCAGAGAGTAGGAAGATGGTCAGGAGTTGTGATGATATTGCCACTGAGATCAAACTGATTGATCTGTCTGAAGGCAATGATGTTTAGTCCATCAACGTCAGTGTTGCCCACCTAAAATCACAGACAAACGAATGAACGGAAACTTTTAGAAGAATTAAGGTGAAAAGTAAAATCGGAGATCTTACAGCTACTGTACATACAGCTCTCACCTTGATGGTTTTGTGTGGCGGCAGTGCTCTCTCTATGTGGTCATTTCCTTCCCCTCTCAGTTGAATGTTGTAGTCACACCCAGGCTGACGATGAACACAATGCAAAGTTAAGCCTTGATACATATTGTTTTGTGAACTCTGTCATTCAGATTGTTTGTTTTAAGCGTTGAGTAATAAAGTCTCACCAGCAAGCCTCGAAGTCTGAAGCGGCCCTCCTCGTCAGTGACCGTGTCCTCACTGTACATGTTGCACTCTCCCTGCCCCAATGCCTCCACGGCAACACCCTGCTCTGCATTGCCACCTAGTGACTGCACCGTCCCGTAGCAGCTACTCCACAAAATACAGGGCAGGTTTGACACAAAAATACATTTCTAGCTTCCATTCAAATGTACACATGCATAAATATTATGTAGGTTTACATTTTTACAGAGCATTTTAGTGTCAGTGCTTATACGGTGATGTGCTGCTCAGTATACTGTATGCGGACCTGTATGCGGTTTTGAAGCCAGTGATGGGAATATGGAGAACCTGTCCTTCTTCTACGGTGATCATCTGTGCGGAGGGCTCAAAGCGGAACTCCTTCATCATGGGCTTGAAATAGTACTGGCCAGGACTCTGAGATGTAGGGCAAACATCAAGATTATTTATGAATCTTTGTAAATCTGATCTATTTATCAGATGTCAATTAGAATGTGATGCGGTCTAGAAAAAAAACACTCTTAGGCAGGCATCTCAAGAGAGGTGTGTGTGCTATCCGGGGCATTTATCACATTTACCTAATTTGCCGTTAAATGGTTTTGTTGACTTGCTCATGACTGATGAATATAGTGAGAAAGTTTCCAAGAAAAATCTGATATGATTAAAGACCCCATTATTTAAAAACTGACGTGCTTGTAAACATATGCACTAAACTGTGTGTATACACAGTGATGTGAAAAAGTATTTGCCCCCGCTCTGATTTCTTCTATTTTTGTGTATATTTCATTCTAAACTTACAAATGCAACCAAACGCTTCCGATAACTGGAGATCAGTCTTTCACAATGCTGTGGGGGAATTTTGTCCCATAGAACTGCTTTAGTTCAGCCACAATGGAGGGTATTAGAGCACAAACTGCCCGTTTAAGGTCCTGCCACTGCATTTCAATCGGGTTCAAGTCAGTACTTTGACTAGGCCACTCCAAAAATTTCATTCGGAGGTGGACTTACTCCTATGCTTTGGATCATTGTCTCACTGCATAATTGCGCTTGAGCTTCAATTTATGGACTGATGACCGGACGTTTTCCTTTAGGATTTTCTGGTAGAGGAGACTTCACATTTCCCTTAATTATTGCAAGTCACCCTGAAGCAGCAAAGCATCCCCACACCATCACACGACCACCACCATGCGTGACTGTAGGCTCAGAACACAAGGCTCAAGCATGGCCCCGCTCCCACAGTCTTTCTGATAATGGACAGCTGTATAGGGGCGGCTGTGGGTCAGGTGGTAGAGCGGGTCGGCCACTAATCGCAGGTTTTGGTTCGTGGTTCGAATCCCGGCCCACACGACTCCACATGCCGAAGTGTCCTTGGGCAAGACACTGAACCCCAAGTTGCTCCCAATGGCAGGCTAGCACCTTGCATTGGTGTATGAATGTGTGTGTGAATGGGTGAATGAGTCACAGTGTAAAGTGCTTTGAATACCCTCAAAGGTTAAAAAGGCGCTATATAAGTACAGACCATTTTACCATTTTTTTTTTTACCTTTATGGATGAGACAGAGGCCTGCAGTTCCATGGATGTTGTACCTGGCTTTTTTGTGGCTTCCAGGATGAGTCTTCACTGTGCTCTTGGAGGAATTTTGGAAGGTTGGCCACTTCTGGGAAGGTTCCTTACTGTGCCAAGTCTTCTCCATTTGGAGATAATGGCTCTTACTGTGGTTCTTTGGAGTCTCGGAGCATTTGAAATAGATTTGTAACCCTTCCAAGACAGATGTAAATGGTCTGCACTTATATAGCGCTTTATCCTTAGTGGTATTCAAAGCACTTTACACTGCGACTCATTCACGCACTCAAACACCATAGAGCTGCATGTAAGTCACTAGCCTGCCATTGGAAACAACACGGGGTTCAATGTCTTGCCCAAGGACACTTCGGCATGTGGAGTCATGTTGGCCGCGAATCGAACCACCAACCCTGCGATTAGAGGCCGACCCGCTCTACCACATCTTGGGACAGCCGTCCCAAGATGTCTTTCAATAATCTTTTACCTCCTCATATCTGGAATTTCTTTGGACCTTGGCAAGTATGCAACTGGGCGAGACCTTTTAGCCCACTTCATGCTGCTGAAAAAGTTCTATTTAGGTGTTGATTTGATTGAACAGGGCTGGCAGTAATCAGGTCACACATGGCACATCCAACAGAAGCCAACGCCCCTAAACTTTAGGAGGGGACTGTGTGTGGATGCTGTCATCAGTCCCGGATCATGTCCTGAACCATTCCATGGACACTCCCCTTCCCACACAGAGCCCCGTTTCACCACGAGGAAGGCAGATTCCTCTTTTATTTAGCCGCATTTTTTGCATGCCCTCACTTCAGTTTAAAATACTTGAATATCAATGTTTAGATCCAGCTTTGACACGGAGGATAAATCGAGGGACTCAACTATTACAAAAGAAACATTGATAATGAAACAAAAATAAACAATCCGTCTTTAAGACAGCAGGGCATGGTGACTTTGGGTCTGAGGAGACAGTACCAGGTTGTTGAAGGTAAGGAGGCCTGTGTCCTGAGTGAGTAAGTTTGAGCGGAAGTTGGCCCCACTTAGAGAGAGCAGAACCCCAGAGAGAGAGACACCATCGTCTGACTTGATCTGAGGCAAGAAGAAAAAGAGAGGAACATTTTTTTAATCTGCACAAATGGACATTTTAATAATTGATAAATACATGGCATATATTACGAGTAGACACAATTGTTGCATTCATGTCTTATTTCATGTTTTACCTCAAACGTGACGCCTGCCAAGGCAAATGCCTTGAAGTCTCCTGTCTTTCCCTCCACAGGGGTCAGGACAAAGCCCTCTTTACTGGCACTGACATCATACTGAGAGTCACTATGTAGGGGTCCAACACTAGTAAAAAAAAATATATAAAAAAAAATAAAAAGATTTTCACTTTTGTCTCTACATATTAAAAGAAGATTTCAAGGTTCAATAAAAGTTCAGCTCAAATCAACAGCATGTGTGTCAATGTTGATTCCCACAAAAATGTATTTAGACTCGTAAATATTTTACATTTTTGTGCTTATCAACATTATGCCACAAATGCTGTTGATTGATCTCAACTTGTATTGAACCTGGAATATTCCTTTAACAATAAAAAAATGACACGCATCAGCTTTAAACAAATGAAAGTAAGTGTGATGGTGAAAAGTTAGACACCTGTAGGTTCCGCTAGCATCTGTGAGAACTGCAATGAGAGGCGTTGTGGCCCCACTCTCCTTAATGGAGATTTCCACACCCTCCAGTGTAGGCGACACCTGCCCCTTGAGGAATAGCCCGGCACGGCCAGCAATCTCCACCATTTGACCCGGACAGATCTCTGCCAGAACAAATCATAATGTCAGACTCTAATCCCAGTTCTCTGAGGGAGTTGAGCGAGGCATCTGACCACTTCCCCCTTTTCACCGAAACAGTACTGGTAACTCATACCAGCGCTGGCGCTCGGCCTACACTCGCCCAGGGTATCTGCAAATCTGCCTCAGAACTGACTTGAGAGCCTAACATTTTGTTTAATAGTGAAGTTCTGGTCACCATTCACTCGCATTGTATGGACCTACAGAGCTGAAATATTCTTCTACAAATCTTCATTTGTGTTCTGCAGAAGAAAGAAAGTCACACACATCTGGGATGACATGAGGGTGAATAAATGATGAGAGAATTCTCATTTTTGGGTGAACTGTCCTTTTAAATACCACGTGTAAAACGAGGCCTAGGCTACATAAACGTTTATAAAAAGGATTGTGGAAGTTTGTTTCGCACTCTGACCTCCAGTGATTGTAGCCTCTACTTCAGGAGGGTAAAACAGCAGTTCTTTGGAGGAAGGTGTGACCGTGATCTTCTCTCCAGCCCTGAAAGAGTCAACATAGCCAAGATACACAATTCAAAGCATGTATTCATAACTGGCATCATGAGATAATCTAATCCACTATATTTTTCCACATATCATTCTATCCTTGCATGTTTCCTCATACAAGCAGAAGAGGGAAAAGATGGCAAACATTCTTCAAACCTCTTACCGTGCCCAGTAGGAGAAGTCATAGTGAAAAGGCTCATGGAGGACATCTGGTTTCTCTTCCATGGGTGGGTTCTGCTCCTCTCCTCTTTCTGCTCTTTCCTCCCTCTCTTTCCTACGGGCAGCTATGTCCACTAGCTGCTGTTCCAGTCGCTGCTCCTCAATTGATCGCAGGGGTCCCAGAACCAGGGCAGGCTCACTCTCAATGGAAGATCTACCAAAATTAAAACAAAACCCCCAACCCAGAATTGACCCTCTAAGCTATTGGAAAGCAACCAACAATACTCAAAACAAGGATGATATGGCATTAGGAAACACGTTATAATAAGGTCCCCTCTCACTCACTTGATGGTGACTGTGACATCAAGCATCTTATCAGTGGTGATGAGTCCGGTCATGTGGTGTCTGATCGCAGTCAGGGTTAAGATGCTTGGGGCAGACCTAAAATAAAAAGAATGTCTTTGAGGATGTATATAAAGGGTATATGTGCAACCAACTTCTGCGCATTACTATCAGTACGTTTACAGGCACTTTAAAAGTTGATTTCAGTCGGACTAAAAGTGCAGTATAATTCATCTTTTTAAAATGTCCTATAAGGTGGTCTGGGTAGCTCAGTGGTAAAGACGCTGGCTATCACACCTGGAGTCGCAAGATTGAATCTAGGGAGTGCTGAGTGACTCCAGTCAGGTCTCCCAAACAACCAAACTGCTAAGGTTTGCTAAGGAGAGTAGAGTCACATGGGGTAACCTCCTCGTGGTCGCTATAATGTGGTTCTCGCTCTCAGTGGGGCGTGTGGCGAGTTGGGCGTGGTCGCCTCCACACGTACTAGGTCTCCGCGGTAACGCGCAAAAACAAGCCACGTCATAAGATAATCGGACTGTGGAGGCAACTGAGATTAATCCTCCGCCACCCGGATTGAGGAGTCACTACGCCACTACGAGGACTTGGAGCGCATTGGGAATTGGGGAGAAAAAGTGGAGGGAGGTCAAATATCTTGACAGAATAAAGACGCTTCAGTGAAGTCAAATAACGTCAACACTGCAAACTAATAAGAAACTAACGCCTTTAACTACAAGTGGAGACCTTGTAGTTAGAAACTAAAAACTATAGACACCTAATCGCTCAACTATGTTGGTAATGATGGAAATGCCAACTTGTGGTTTAGTAGTCGCGCAAGATCATATCGTGATTTCTATCTTAATTCAATCAGTCGTTCAGCCTTAATGGAACCCATACAGATGAAATAAGATGCGTTTCGGGTGATCCGATCACATGTGGTCAGTGCTAAATACAAATGTAAACAGATTCTTAAAAATGTTGTGATCGGGTCACAAAAAAATTAAAAATAAATCACACACAGAGGCAGTCAAAAATGCATGTGAACACACTGCATTTGAGATGTAAATGCTAATCCACCCTAAATGCGTCCTGGACAGCAGCGAAGCACCACCCCTCACCTGTCAATCAACCACTGTGCTAAAAAAAAAAAAAAAAAGAGTTTAGTTTAAGTGTGGCTTTAAAAGTAAATAACCATCCGAATGAAACAAAAACACACAAGCACGAGAAATTCACAGATCGTCTTCAGTGTGTCTGATATCAACATCCAATGACACAGATGGCAAGTACACACATCTGAAGCTCAGCTAACACAGGCACTCCACTAAAACAACATTACATTTCAACTGCATCTGGGAGAAAAGGCACACCGGTTTCGTTTGTGCTTTCCTTGTCTTTTCTGCAGTTTACGATCAAGCAGTAACACAATGACAGTGAATGATGTATGTCGTCATGAAATCAGAGACCCTCAAATTTAAGCATTTGAGACGAGTGGTAACACCAGGTGTGAACAGCAATGTGTCTGGTCTGATCACCTGTGAGACACATCTTAATACCAGGTGTAAATGGGGTCTGAGGGTTTCAAAGCGTTTTGGATGATTTTTCCATCCCCGTTTTTGTCACGTTCATAACGCCGGTTGATTTCCCTACAAAACCTGACAAGATGTCAGGAATCTATCTGCAAAGGTTTATGATTATACATACAAATGCTTTTATATAGGTACTTGTAATGCTCGGAGGGCACAAGCAACCTCAAATGTTTGAATGTGTCACACTTGGACAGACAGATGAAATATGTAGCACAACTGCAAAACGTACTGACCATTGTTAGTCTCCAAATGCACAAACTGAAACCCCCCCCAAACAGATCAAAGTGTGCCCAGCTGTGAAACTCAAACTATATCAGTCGCAACTTTGATTTTAAGGCGTTTTAGATGAAGCTTACAGAATATCATAAAAAGCTTGACAATTGTGTGCACATACGTGTTGTAGGTGTAGTAATCTTGTTCAAACTGGTGACAGGACCGTGGAGTCACTTTGTAAACACCTTAATTTAAAAAGAAAGATAAGTCTGTTATCCTTTAGGAACTTTGGGTAACCTAGAAAACTGAAGGAAAGATTGAGCACACCTGGTTTGGACAGACAAAAGCGATTTACTCCTTTGGACAGATTGTAAATGCCAACATTTTCAGGCGTGCTTCCATCTTGGAAAAATTCCTAAAATGGACAAACAATGCATCATCTTTATTTCAGACTAGTAACAGTTGATGTTGAGTTCAACCATCATTGAACATTGACTGTATATGTCATTGTTTTAGGCCTCACCAGAGTAATGGCATGGGACAGCGTGCAGCGTAGCAAATATCCGGTCTGTCTGAACTCCACTCCTTGTATGTCTGAGTCCACTACATCAACCTCCACTGACTTGTGTTTCCAGCACCACTCGTCCTGGGTGATGGCCACTGTGGTAATAATGAGAGGATCAGAAACTTCCCCAAGTCAGCAGTAGGAGAAATCTGCAGCTGGTTTATAACATCTAGTGTTCTGCAAAATCATCTATTATACTTCACAAAAGTTGTCTAGAGTACATTTTGGCAGATAAATGCAGAGAATCAATGCTGATAAAGCACATGCAATTCAATAATCTACAATAATCATCTCTATTGTTCATTAAAATGCATCAAAAATGTTATTCTCTCTTACCTTTGTACTTGCCAGGTAGTACACTACTGAAAGTGAAGCTGAGGGTTTCACCGCTGGCAGACAGCTGGAGGTTCTGCCTCTCTCCCTGTCTGCTGACAGGCTGAAGGGTGATGGTCAGATCTCCACACACCGCTGAGAGGATAATTAAAGGGATAATTCACTCAATTAAAATTATCATCATTTACTCTCCCTCATGTCATCTCAGATGTGTATGACTTTTGTTTCCTCTACAGAACTCAAATGAAGATTTTTAGAAGAATATTTCAGCTCAGTAGGTCCCCACAATGCAAGTGAATGGTGATCTGAACTTTGAAGGTACAAAAAGTACATAAAAGTAATCCTAGCGATTTAATCCATAACTTCAGAAGCATTATTTTGAGAATTTATAATAAAAAGCAATAAAATGTTGCTTTGTTTCCCCCACACCTATCATATCAATTCAGAAAACATGGATTAAACCACTGGAGTCTTATGGATTACTTTTATGCTGCCTTTGAGATTTTGGAGCTTCAAAGTTCTGGTCACCATTCACTTGCATTGTATGAAGCTACAGAGCTGAAATATTCTTCTAAAAATCTTAATTTGTGTTCTGCAGAAGAAAGAAAGACATACGCATCTGGGATGGCATGAGAGTGAGTAAATGATGAGAGAATTTTCATTTTTGGGTGAACTGTCTCTTTAAATAATTCAGACCAAAAGAGGAAACATTTATCCGTACATCCCAGCACACTCTTGCGGGGTCATTGACAAATAAGCTTATCCGAGGTGATAAAAACAAGAGATATTTTAAAAATCTAGCTTAAAACACGTGTGCCAAAATGTTATCGTGTCCATGCTGTTTTCTACAAAACAATTAATGACTACAACAATGTAATCTGGTGTAACTCAAGTAAACAGGAATTAAAATCCTTTCCTTGCATCTTGAATACATGTGTGTGCATAACTTAATCATGATAAAAAAAAAAAAGAAAAAAAAGCTTTCAAACATATTTATACAAGGTAAAATATATATTTTTTTATACTAATATCAAGAATATTTGAGTCAAGAATATCAAGTTCTCTCATGGTTGCCTCATATTGCCTAAAGAAAATGTTTCTTTTCATTAAAATCTCAAAATACAGATTTTTTTTTATTTTCTCCCCAATTTGGAACAGCCAATTCCCAGTGCGCTCCAAGTCCTCGTGGTGGCGTAGTGACTCGCCTCAGTCCGGGTGGTGGAGGACGAATCTCAGTTGCCTCCGTGTCTGAGACCGTCAATCCATGCATTTTATCACGTGACTGGTTGAGCGCGTTACCGTGGAGACGTAGCGCATGTGGAGGCTTCATGCATTTCTCCGCAGCATCCACGCACAACTCACCACATGCCCCACCGAGAGCGAGAACCACATTATAGCGACCACGAGGAGGTTACCCCATGTGACTCTACCCTCCCTAGCAACCGGCCCAATTTGGTTGCTAAGGAGACCTGGCTGGAGTCAGTCAGCACGACCTGAATTCAAACTCACGACTCCAGGTGTGATAGTCAGCGTCAATACTCGCTGAGATACACAGATCCTCTAAAATATTGATATTTAAAAGATATGACAAAATTAACGGCACATGACATTTTATTTTAACTTAAAGCCCAAGAAATAAAAATAACAAAAAGGCTTTGAATTTAGTAAATGAAAACATGTTCATGGTAGAATATATGTATTCAAGTAATTGTTTAATTACATTTTTATTGTTAATCTGAATCATGAGCATGTCATTGAACCTGATAAAGTAATTTCACAGCGAAGACAAAAACATTTCTTACCAAGACAGGAAACAAAGCCCGTTACAGATGCGATGAACTGAGTAAAGAGAAGGTCAGTGATGGGACGATCCACCAGTGAGATATTGAGAGTATGTGGCTGTAAAGCAAGCCCAGCCTTCACTTCAGCTTCAGGGAGGGTCACCTGCCATACAGATCTAAATCAATATGTGACTAAGTTAAAAGTGATGTCATGTTACGAAAGAACCTCATCAGTACCTGCACGCTGTATTCTCCTGGTTTAACTTGGAAGCAGAATGCTCCATGATTGTCGCTTTCGATGGTCTGGACAGCATGGGCAGATAGCATAACCTTGTAGCGCCCAAGCTGCTTAACACCCTCAGGAAGACGGGTGACTAAGATGTGCCCACACACACTAAACCTGAGAATAACGAAGTAGTGCACACATAAACAACAAAGTGATTTTGCAGTTCACCCAGATCCTCTTAAACTAGAGAGCAGCAAACTCATGTCCCTGATCTTCCTCTGAACACTGTTTTCTGCTCTTGGCTGGAGCTGCTTTTTGTAAACAATTATTGAATCCAAACTAGGGATTATTGGCGATTGATTAGTGTTACAATTGTAATCAGTTAAGATGAAATTAATCAGACAGAGACTTTGAGAATGAAGAACACATAGAACACCGCACACTAAAGGGGTCATGACATGCCTTTTTTGAATGATTTTAATACATTCCTTGAGATTCACTTATAATATTAGGACATCCATAGAAGATGCAGTTGTGGGTGGATGAGGGTAACGACTTACAAGGGGCTGCAGATTCATTAAGGACGGCTGAGATGTGGTGGGATCATCCAGACACAAACTTGCACTGCAGCAGCAGGTCAGACAAGAAGGAATTGGCAGAGGAAGCTGAGAAAGGGAGTTTCCGGCTATGGTTTAGAAGGACAAAAACTGGGGGGTTCAGAAATAGGAAACTGAAGAATAGGGAACCTGGGTGATATGTGGTAAGGGCTTGTGTGAGGCAGTATGCCACACGGAACCGGTGGCACTGAGTTACCAAGAGATACGGTGCCAGTAGGGCACAGAGTACGCATCTCGGTGCCAGGTGACCAACGGGCTGGCGCGTATGGTCGTGTTGAGGTATGACATACAGAACGGTGGTTGTAAGTAATTAGTGAAGGATGGATGCCTGGATGGTAAGGCAAGGATGAGAGGAGTTGGAGGGGATCCGGTGTCCAGCTGTGGGGGCCGCTGCCCCACCACCAGAGAGACATTCGGCTGATGACCCCGCAGCTGGGCTGAAGGCACTGGTGAGGTGCTGAAGGCAATAATACCCAGCAGGGGGGCCTGGGTAGCACAGTGGTAAAGATGCTAGCTACCACCCCTGGAGTTCACTAGTTTGAAACCCATGGCATGCTGGGATTCATGCACTTTTCAAATCAAATCACTTTATTGTCACACTATCAATTGTACACAAGTGCAACAGTAGGTGAAATTCTTGTGTGCAGTTCCGAGCAACATAGCAGTCATGACAGTGACGAGACATATACCAATTACAATAAACAACATACTTACACAACACAATTTACAAATCAGATGTACACATACTTACACAACAATAACAATTATATACAATGTACAGTAGACAATACACACAATATACAATACACAATATACAATAAGTAAGTAGTATATGAAATATATATATTATACATACACTTCACAACGGCCTCAGTGTGGACGGACCATGTGAGTTCTTCAGTGATGTGGACACCGAGGAACTTGAAACTGCTGACTCTCTCTACCGCTGCTCCTTAATAGTGATGGGGCTGTGTTCTCCGTCTTTCCTCCTGAAGTCCACTACAAGCTCCTTGGTCTTACTGACGTTGAGGGAGAGGTTGTGCTCCTGACACCAGCGTAGGCTCTTTCATCTCTGTAGGCTCTTTCATCATCGTCAGTGATCAGACCTACCACCGTCATATCGTCAGCAAACTTAATGATGGCATTGGAGCTATGTGTTGCCACACAGTCATGTGTGTATAGGGAATACAGTAGGGGGCTGAGAACACAGCCCTGCGGGGTGCCAGTGTTGAGGGTCAGTGATGAGGAGGTGTTGCTGCCCATTCTAACCACCTGACGTCTGCCTGACAGGAAGTCCAGGATCCAGCTGCACAGCGAGCTGTTTAAGCCCAGAGCCCGGAGTTTCATATCAAGCTTGGAGGGCACTATGGTGTTGAATGCTGAGCTGTAGTCTACAAACAGCATTCTCACATATGTGTTCCTTTTTTCCAGATGGGAGAGAGCAGTGTGTAGTGTAGATGCAATGGCATCATCAGTGGAGCGGTTGTTGCGGTAGGCAAACTGCAATGGGTCCAAAGAGGGGGGCAGAACAGAGCAGATGTAATCTCTGATTAACCTCTCAAAGCATTTGCTGATGATGGGGGTCAGAGCAACAGGACGCCAGTCATTTAAAGGGGTCATGACATGGGTTTTTTTATTGTATTATTATGTTCCCTTAGGTGCAATTATAGTATTAATATATTTTTTTTAAGAAAAACTTTTAAAATCTAGTGATTTATGACCTTTTCCCACCCTGTTTCTCATCCTCTGATTCAAACAGTCTGTTTTGGGGGCGTTTTCCATTTAAGACTTCAGTGTTAACGCCCACTGTTATGATTGGCTAACGTCAGTGCCTATGTATCAATTATTGACGCTCCCAGCCAGAACAATATGCAAGTAAACTAAGTAAAAACACTGTGATTATTCATAATGAATGAAACTGCGCTTTAAAAAGTAGTTTAAAGTTTAAAATAGATTACTTACAGTTTAGCGTCGTCGTTGTTCCCAGAATAGTCGGCACGGACTTATCTTTGAGCAACAGTTTTCTGGCAAAGCCAGCATCATATTGAGATTTGTTCTCAAAACAGTCATCCTTAAAATGTACAGAACAAACGCTTAAGTTAACACTGCCGTGACTGGGACGTCCGCAAAAAATAAACTGCATCCATTTTTCCCTGACGTCTGGATCTTTCGGCAGCTTATTCAGAGGTTTTGTTTGACCACAGCCAGGAACAGCACATCTGTGTGGCATCGTAATTTTCCTGTGCACAAGTAGTCTCTGTCAGAGCTCGCTGTCCATCGACTGAACACTTGTGAGGCGCACGGCGATACTGAAATGAGCGTAGTTGTCTTGCGCTTAAAGCGTAGTTATCTTGTGCTGGAGGCGGTCATATGCAAACGCTGGTACGTCACTTCTAACCGTCACGTCACTTCTAACCATGAATCCAGAACGAGCTGTATTTTGAGCTTGATTAAATAAATGATTAGTTTAGAATGGGGAGGACGTCTTAAAATATTAAACTTGCAGGACATTTTAATGATACAAAGACCTCTTATATACCAAAAGATCAAGGCAAATTTGGTTTCTCATGTCATGACCCCTTTAAGCAAGTGATTGTGGCTTGCTTCGGTACAGGCACAATGGTTGATGTTTTGAAGCATGTGGGGACTACAGACAGGGAGAGGGACAGATTGAAAATGTCCGTAAAAACACCTGCCAGTTGATTCGCGCACGCTCTGATGACGCGCCCCGGAATGCCGTCTGGACCCGCAGCTTTACGGATGTTCACCCGTCGGAAGGATCGGGTTACATCCACAACAGAGACGGAGAGTGAATCAATCTCTGTAGCGTCAGCCGCGAGTGCTCTCTCCGTGAGGGCGGTGGTGTTGTCCTCGAAACAAGCATAAATGTATTAAGTTCGTCCGGGAGAGATGCAGCGGTGTTCACGGCGGAGTCTTTATTTTTTCAGATCTCTCCAGAGATGCGCAATCTTCGTTTCGTCAGACCAGAGAATTTTGTTTCTCATGGTCTACGAGTCCTTCAGGTGCCTTTTGGCAAACTCCAGATGGGCTGTCATGTGCCTTTTACTGAGGAGTGTCTTCTGTCTGGCCACTCTACCATACAGGCCTGATTGGTGGAGTGCTGCAGAGATGGTTGTTCTTCTGGAAGGTTCTCCTCTCTCCACAGAGAAACGCTGGAGCTCTGTCAGAGTGACCATCGGGTTCTTGGTCACCTCCCTGACTAAGGCCCTTCTCCCCCAATCGCTCAGTTTGGCTGCTCTAGGAAGAGTCCTAGTGGTTCCAAACTTCTTCCATTTATGGATGATGGAGGCCACTGTGCTCATTGGGACCTTCAATGCTGCAGAAATGTTTCTGTACCCTTCCCCAGATCTGTGCATCGACACAATCCTGTCTTGGAGTTCTACAGACACTTCCTTGGACTGCATGGCTTGGTTTGTGCTCTGACATGCACTGTTAACTGTGAGACCTTATATAGACAGGTGTGTGCCTTTCCAAATCATGTCCAATCAACTGAATTGACCACAGGTGGACTCCAATCAAGTGTAGAAACATCAAGGATGATCAGTGGAAACAGGAAGCACCGGAGCTCAATATTGAGTGTCATGGCAATGGGTGTGAATACTTATGTACATGGTTTTTTATTTTTAATAAATTAGCAAAGATTTCAAACAAACTTCTTTCATGTTGTCATTATGGGGTATTGTTTGTAGAATTTTGAGGAAAATAATTAATTTAATCAATTTTGGAATAAGGCTGTAACATAACATGTGGAAGAAGTGAAGCGCTGTGAATACTCTCCAGATGCACTGTACACTTGCTAAACAGCAGAGAGTTTATGATGATATCAAATAATCCTATAAATTAACATTTATTTCAAAAAAGCAATCTTGAATAAAAATAAAATGGTATTGAGTTATACTGTAAGTGAGCAAGTACAACATGCAAAGGCTTCCTTTTCGAGGGTGCGTACAACATATTTACGGGTGTAGCTATTTGCACAAATTTTCTTAGTAAATCACCTGAATTATGCCCACGACACGCAATTTAATTGAATACACAAGCTAATTACTACCTGTTATAAAAAATAAATAAAAAAAACACGTAAAAAAACAGAAAAAAAGTTTATCCGGGCCTTAAAGCATGTGCTGATTTTCATATTTTGAGAATTGTTGATTTCATCACAGTGTCAGGTTTTATCGTGGTATTACATTACAAAACAGGTTGAATGTTAAACAAACTTATTGTTGTTCTTAAAGACAAGTTTAATCACATTTTAAACACCAAATTTGTGTTTTAACTTGGAAAAAAACCTTGAAAATCTAAGAAACTACATATCTAAGTAACTAAATCAGTTAAAGCCAAAGTGTGTAATTAATGCACCACGACCTAAAAAAAAAATTATAATTTCGACATATAAGAGGTAACTGTGCAGATGGGGTAACTTTACACCACGTCTTTTAAATGTGGCGTAATAAACATGACAACGTCATGTGTAATGCATGTTATATGCACAAAAATATTCAAAATAGTCCTGATGGGTCCCCTTTGGTGTTCAGGAATAGTTGATCACACTGGGCCTGTCTAGCTCGATCTCCCTCTCGGTTTACGATATGAACTGAACGACAGTGGGCGGGGTCAATGGCACGATGACACGTTGTGGGGCGTGTAAATACAACTGATCAATGTCTCGTGATGTCACAAACAGTTTTCAAAATGAGACAGCACAGTTACCTCTTATATGTCGAAGTATCAAGGAAAATTTTATTTTCCAATTCATGACCCCTTTAATGCAGAAAGAGTGGAATCTTTATGTTCCATAAACAATACAAACTGCCATACAAAATAAATACATTGTAAACAGCCTAAATGTATTAAAATACAGTGGACGGTAAATGTATAAAAAAAGCCAATATTTGTATTTCTGAAGTGTATTTATATAAAATACAATTAAAAAGTAGGCTGTGTGCTCATGGTGATCTGTGACTTTTACATGCATATTGCGGCATTCATGTTTACAGTTTCTTTACACATTTCTGAAAACTGACATCCCTTATCAATACTCACCCAGCAGTGATGATGTCCGGCAGCTGAGGGGTGCTGGGAGCAATCTTCACTGTAACTGGCTCAAAGAACATCAGCTCTTTCTGTGTGTTGATTGTATAGGTGCCTGTGGTCATATTCTCCAACCGGAAAGAACCATCTTCTTTAGTTTCCACTGTGAAAGACACACGAGAGAAAAACATGTGAATGCAAATCAAGTCACAATGTTAATTTAGCAGATATTTTGTGCTGTTGTGTACTTGGGATATACCCCTGCATGATGATGTTAATTTATTGCCTTGACTTGCAGGTGTATTTTCACGGTTACCTTTAATTTGGTTGTTTAGCGTAACTACAGCATCTGCAACACCCTCTCCATTGGGGCTATTCAGAACTCTGCCCATCACTGAGAATCCCATGACCCGAAATATTGGCTGAAAAAAAGGAACAGATGGTCTATATAACTATAAATATAATGAAAATATAATTTTCATTGGTGTATAACTGACTAAGAGCTGTTGCAGAACAGATTAGGCGGAGATAAAACATCAGGCACGAAGAGACACTGATTCATATATGAAGGCATTCTCTCTCTTCTGGCCACATGAAAACCATGTTAAAATTACAATGCTACAACAGTAACCAATCCATGTTTTATGTGATGTCTTAAAGGGACAGTTCACCCAAAAATGAAGATTCTCTCATCGTTTATTCACCTTCATGCCATTCCAGATGTGTGAGAGTTTCTTTCTTCTGCAGAACACAAATTAAGATTTATAGAAGAATATTTCAGCTCTGTAGGTCCATACAATGCAAGTGAATGGTGACCAGAACTTTGAAGCTCCAAACATCTCATAAAAGGTAGCAAAAAATAATCAATAAGACTCCAGTGGTTTAATCCATGTCTTCTGAAGGGATATGATATGTGTGGGTGAGAAACATCAATATTCACGTTGTTTCTTACTACAAATCTCATAAAGCCCTCTTCTCTCCAAAGAGTTCATGCATATCACCACCACCTTCTGGGCAGGGAGAAGCATTTCTAGCAAAAAAGGACAAAATATTGATGTTTCTCACCCACACCTATCATATCACTTCAGAAAACATGGATTACTTTTATGCTACATTTATATGCTTTTTGTACCTTCAAAGTTTTGGCCACCATTCACTTGCATTGTATGGACCTACAGAGCTGAAATATTCTTCTAAAAATCTTCATTTGTGTTCTACAGAGAAAACAAAATTCATACACATCTGGGATGGCATGAGTGTGAGTAAATGATGAGAGAATTTTCAATTTGGGTGAACTGTCCCTTTAATCCCTGTCTCCAAACACGAAAAAGAATTAGGAAACTCACCTCCAACATTAAACTGTTGTGTTCTACTTTGAAATCCATGCGAGAAGGAGTAACATCAAAAGTGATCCTCTCGCCTCTGTAGTATGGGATCTGCAATTTCAGATGAACCAAGACTGACAGTAGTATATATAACTTACCAAATCATATGAGAGTTGGTGACAATCATGCAAAGAAAGAAAAAAACTTCTCAAAAGTCTGAAAAGTTCTTACCACAGTGTATTCCCCACTGGGAAGGCAAGGAAAGGAGAAAGTGCCATCATTTTGAGATTGAACACTGCACAAATACACAAGGGAGGGCTCGCCAGACAAAGCCCCGTTCACAGGAGCAAAACTGCAGCCATTGATATCCTGGATCAAGAACAAATCATCTGGATCAACTCAGATCCCTAATAGCAAATTCATTTTGTGTCGATGGAATGTGTCGAAATCATCTTAGACTCGGAATCTACTCAAATTCTTTACCGCTTCAGTTATGCTAGCAGAGTAGAGGAGGAAATTGACTCCTCTCATTGGTTCGCCATCACTCTGCACCTCCCCAGAGACATCATAGCCTTTTACCACAAGAGGAGCTGCGGCGGGGGCATTTTCATTTGTCACAACAACAGTGGTTGAGCTCTGCGAGGGGACAAAAAGTCTAATAGTCTAAAAGAACACACAAATCTGCACATAACTTTAACAAATGTATAAATGTAATGAATAAGCAAACAAAAATGCAGTCCTACAAACAGGTTTCTTCAGGTGTTGAATCATGTTGATTCATTCATCACTGAGAACTTTGTTTTGTCAACAAGTCAGTTTCTACTCTAGTAGACGTACCTGCTCCATTGTCCATGAGGTGTGAGAGGATGTGATGTCATAACTTCCAGGAAGCACCTTGCTAAAGGTATACCTGTAAAAACAGCAAAATAGTTCAATTATAATCTGGAAGGACAGCAGGAAAAACGGCATAACATATAAGCAAGTAAGAATTGTTATCTTTAATGTATCTTTTCATGTGCATATTTTACTACATGCAATCCAAAAAAAAATAAAAAATATTGCTGAGTTGAGCGTATCATTTTATTTTATTTCCTTAAAAAGAACTGAATGCATTAACTAGCAAAGATATGACTCGCAATGAAACTTTTAGACAATAACATATCTATAAGTTGGAAATCAAGTGTGCAAATGACGAATGTTGAGTTAGATTAATGTAAAAACCACATTAAATCTGACCTGGCTGTTCGCACAGATGGCACATTGGAAGAAATCAGATAAGTATCCGATTTATATCCACATATGAAAGTGGCCCAGATCGTATTTGAAAATTAGATTAAATGCACTTGTGTCTGTTCACATGGCCATCCAATTAAAGCCAAGCGTACCCTACAGGACTTGCCGTAGGCACTCTGCGACTCAGTCTTGTATTTGTCATGCAGGTGCACACAATACAGGACTGCAGCATCTCAACTACACGACCATTTGTCCCCAACTGAGGCCTTTTATACTTTTTAATGTGGTACAACTATGCGTATTTTAACATGCACCCCTGCCTTTCCACTTTTATCACGATTTATGCATGCATTATTTACAATAATCATTGCATCAATCTCAAACCTCTGGTGAGCAGGAAACACCTCAACAACAACAACATCATTTCTGTAATTCATGGCATCTGCTCATATTATCGCTTCATGCATTGCATGCCACATGTTTACTATAGCTTCTTCCATCAGCAGTGAGGGATTCACATGTGATAAATGTAAGGAATTAGTTAGGCCGACAGAGATATTTAATGAGTTAGAGACACAGATCCAAATGCTAGTGGAGGTCAGTGAAAAGAAAAGCTGGTAGATACGGTTTCAGATGCAGGTAGTACAGTGAGCAACACACACACTTTGGTTCCAGCTGTAGAGCCCCTGTAGCAGGGCGTTTGGGTGATGTCTCAGTGGAATACTTGCTCAGCAAAGCGACAACACTCTCCCATTCCTGTTAGGGTTTCCAATCAATTCTCCCCACTCAGTGATGCTCCCACTGAGAATCATTTTGAAAGAGCCTTAACAATCATTGACTCTACTGTAAGGAAAGTGGAAATAGAGACTCCAGCCACTATTGTTAACTGCATTTCCGATGCTGGAGCATCTGACAGTGCTGGCTAATGCCAAACATAGATTTTCTGGCTTCGCCAGTTGGAGATCACCAAAGATAATGTTAAGAGGTATGTGAACTTTCAAAAACAATGTCAGACACTGTAATATGCTCTAGCCCCCTCATTGCTCATCGTTGTAACGAGGCTTATAGTAGTGTAACTGAACGGCTGGATGTCTGGGTAGTGTCCGGAGAATAAAATAGGATTTAAAGTAGGGAGATGCAGCCCTTCTCTTGTGCTCTCTCTCTGTTTCATTGGTTTTGGCTCATGACCGTCTCTCACTCACTGGGACAGTGAGCACACCTGATGACAAGACAGCTCAATTTCAGGCTGTTTTGAAAAATGTCGTAGCATCTAGGATTAGTTTAGCATGTCGCAGGAAGTGTGCACACTACAAGACCGTTTGTCTTCAGATCCAAAAATTCATGTCACCGACTCCAAACATCAAAGTAGATGAGCTTGAGTCATGTCGTTTCCACTAGACCTAACAGATCTGTGTCACATGTTGGTGTGAAAAAAAATCTGATTTGGGCCACATTCCGCTGCGGTGTGAACATAGCCAAGGCAGCAACTTATGAAATTAAATCAAGGTTTACTCACTGGCCACCAGCTTGTGTGAAGACACTCTGAAGAACATCATCTTCGCCTGCTTTTCTCAAACTAACTTCAATCCCTGCAGGGCCCAACAAATGCCCCTTACTCAAGACCTGAATCAGGGAGGAAAATTAGCACACATTTTTTTTACCATTACAAGAGCTGAGCTTCAAAGTTATGTATATAAAATTGTACATTTCAACTTACACTTCCCAGGACTGAAAACCCAGTAAAGAAGAAGTTGATGTCTTGTTCTTTAGTGCAGATATCAGTAATTCCATCCACATGTAGGTCAACCGTTGTTGGATCTGTATACAGATAATGTGTAAACAAAAACACGCAAAAAAAAAAATCAAATGGGTGCATTTTACTCAGCCCAAGATGATGAAGAAAATAAATGTACATAAAAGATGTTGTTTTATCTCATTCACCACTTGTGTGGACTCATTCCTTACCAAAGCTCCATCCTGAAGGTGGTTCTATCTTTAGAACAAAATCACCCTGGAAAAGTTGGTCAAAAAAGACTATATATTAAATTATGCAAATATTAGATGCAAAAAACAGTACCAATGCATTTAAAGACAACTAATGGTGCAATTCACTTCAGAATGATTGTATTAAAAGGAATGTTTTCTTTGAAAAAGATAAAAATGTGTGTTCCAGTGAGACACTTACAATGGAAGTCAATGGGGCCAATTATTGGAGGGTTTAAAGACTTCTTTTAAACTTGTGTATTGTTTGAACTGTGCAGTTGTTCAAATAATAATTTTAGGATTTCATCACTGCAATTAAGTTGTAAAATTGGCTAAAAGTGGTTTATAACACTTAAATCACGTTTACACACAAATTGTTTGTTTGTGTCTATACTTTTGAAATGGTGAGTATTTTAACATTTACAAATTAAAGCCCATTCACTTCCATTGTAAGTGTATAACAGTAACCCAGGTAAAACCTCCCATACATTTCGTTCTTCATTTCATTACAATAGAGTAAAATACTTCTGAGCTTGTGAGAACAAACGTCCAAGGAAGACTTTAGCGCAGCATAATTTTATGCAAATATAATGCAGAATTTATCCTGGCTAACCTGGACATGTTATTCTTTTGGTTAAAGACATTTTGTCACCCATCCATGTGACTGTTGCAGTGGAAATCAGCTCTCTGATGGTGTGAATTAAGGTGAAGCTGCTGGTCCCACAGCCCTATAATGATAGCTGTTCCGGTTTAAAATAGAGGAGCATATCAAAGATGAATTATGCCTAAATTCACACCATTAGGAAGGGGATTTCAAGAGCAATTTGAGGGTGCAATGATTATATATGATGACGAGTTAATCTCCACAGGGTAATCTTAATCACCTGGATGAGTAACAGAAAAACCCTTCCCGACAGCCCATTCACACTATTGAGATACAGTACCTTGTCATAGAGTGGGATCATAAAGTAACCATTGATTGGAGCACAGTCAGTCTGGTATTTCAGTGAGCCCTGTTTAGTGTACAACTTTATCTGTAAACAGAGGAAATGTCTGTGATACTGAACCAGGACACATATAATGACAAAGCATTTTTATAACATATAAATGCTCACATACATGGCAAAATCAATACCATTCTTTCTGCCCGAATCAAGCTAGCTATCATTGTACATGATGATTGATGATGATGAAAACAGAATAAATAAACAACATATTTTAAGACAAAAAGTAGACCTCAGTTGGGTTAGATAGACAGCATGTAGCCAGTTAGCCAGCTAGTCATTTAAACGACAAATCTCGTCTTTTTTACCTCAATGAGAGAGTAATTAATGTCCACATCTGACTTGACGAACCCTCCGCAGGCAACCAAAATATCATCAGTACAATTCACAAATGTTAAACACAGAAAAGTAAGGATAAGAATAGCTAATTCCCTGACTCCGTCCATCGTGCAGATGTACAGTAGAGTGCGCATGCTCAGACCAGCTCAGCCAATCTTCTCCTTCTTCTTCTTCTAGAGTTTTATGGCAGATTGAACGCCATTCGTCGCATTACCGCCACCAACAGGACATTTTAAGCTCAACACTTATTTTTTTTCCGATCCGATACCAATAATAGAGTGCCGAAGTTATGACGTCACTTTGTAGGCCAAAACGCGGAAGTGAGTTAGCATTTTAGCACTTCCGGTTCCCTCGCCCTAAAGTCTATGGGTTTTTTGAATGGGTTTTTGCTAAATCGCCTGAAATAAGGTCTGTGGTTAACAAAGCCTCTAAATATTTTCACGTTTTGATCTATGAAATAAAACACACCAGTTATAACCTGCTTGTGGTTTTTTAAACTTTATTGTGTCTTAAAACGGTGATTGCTAACAAGTTGCTAAAAGGGACTACATCCTTTGGCGGGGACTTTAGACGTCATCATGACAAACAGCCTCACGTTCTTAGAAGTTTACCTTTCAGTTAATATACATAACGTTATATATTTAGTCTTTTCAAATTGTAGTTTTTCCAAATATTTTTGTACACAGGATTCTGTGATTTATTGTGGTTCTCTCCTCGATCTATGGTTTTTCTATCGTCTAAGAAAAAGGACATAAGATTGGAAATTGATACGGCCATAGCTAACGTTAGTGCTTATGAGATGGTAAAATCGCGGTTTTTTTTTCTGGCGAATTAGCAAATGGTATGCAAACATACAATCAAACATAATACTGTGAAAGATAATCTTTAAAGTTAATTTGGGGCACAATGATCAAGGCATAATAATCTTAATCACAAAGAAAATAATACTAAGGTTTATATAAACTAACAAAATAATAAACGAATAAATAAAACATTAACAAAAGATTTAAAAAAAATAAATCTCAGAGAGACACGCATAAACAAAATTAGTTTCTAACATTTTTGGAAAAAACGAATGGGCAATATTTCTCATGAAAAAGTGGATAAGTGTTCATACACAGCGCAGATCATAATGAGCGAGCGTGTTTTTTAAATAAAGTTTTGATGATGACGTTGATCCGCGACCATGGTGTGCTGTAGTCCGTTTATAGCCTACCGTTAGCATTTTATATCTGACGGCTTTATTTAGGCTTCAAAATGTATACATTTTGGATTAACTTGTAAATATTATCTTGATAGACAAAACGTGTAAGGGTCACAACTCTTTGTTGAACACAGATCTTATTTTTTGCGATTTCCCAAAAGTCTATGGGGAAAATGCATAGCTTTTCGATCGAGGGAACCCATGCGCCGCTAACTTCCGTTTTGGCCTACAAAGTGACGTCATAACTTCGGCACTCTATATCGAGTCCAATATCGTCGATACCAATACCGCTATGATTTGTTTTGTGTGCAATTTCTTGGGATAAATATATATATATATATATATATATATATATATATATATATATATATATATATATATATATATATATATATATATATTGTCTTATTGTGTACATATACACTTACATATAAATACATCAAATCAATCAAATCACTTTATTGTCACACTATCATGTACACAAGTGCAACAGTAGGTGAAATTCTTGTGTGCAGTTCCGAGCAACATAGCAGTCATGACAGTGACGAGACATATACCAATTACAGTAAACAACATACTTACACAACACAATTTACATATCAAATGTACACATACTTACACAACACAATTTACAAATCAGATGTACACATACTTACACAACACAATTTACAAATCAGATGTACACATACTTACACAACACAATTTACATATCAAATGTACACATACTTACACAACACAATAACTATATACAATGTACAGTAGACAATTCACACAATATAGAATACACAATATACAATACAATAAGTAAAGAGTATATATATATATATATATATATATATATATATATATAAAGTAGTTGTATTGAGGAGAATATGTTGACAGTCCAGTGTGAGATTATAGATTAATAAAGTGCAGTGCTAATTATTGATCGTGAGAGATCAAGTGTTCAACAGTCTGACTGCTTGGGGAAAGAAGCTGTCATGTAGTCGGCTGGTGCGGGTCCTGATGCTGCGATACCGCCTGCCTGATGGTAGCAGTGAGAACAGCCCATGACTCGGGTGGCTGGAGTCTCTGATGATCCTCCGAGCTTTTTTCACACACCGCCTCGTGTATATGTCCTGGAGGGAGGGAAGCTCACCTCCGATGATGTTTCTGGCAGTTCGCACCACCCATTGCAGGGCTTTGCAGTTGTGGGCGGTGCTATTGCCGTACCAGGCGGTGATGCAGCCAGTCAGGATGCTCTCTACAGTACTGGTGTAGAACCGTGTGAGGATGTGGTGGTTCATTCCAAACTTCCTCAGCCGTCTCAGGAAGAAGAGGCACTGGTGAGCCTTCTTCACAACGGCCTCAGTGTGGACGGACCATGTGAGTTCTTCAGTGATGTGGACACCGAGGAACTTGAAACTGCTGACTCTCTCTACCGCTGCTCCGTTAACGGTGATGGGGCTGTGTTCTCCGTCTTTCCTCCTGAAGTCCACTACAAGCTCCTTGGTCTTACTGACGTTGAGGGAGAGGTTGTGCTCCTGACACCAGTGTGTCAGAGTGTGCACCTCCTCTCTGTAGGCTCTTTCATCATCGTCAGTGATCAGACCTAATACCGTCGTATCGTCAGCAAACTTAATGATGGTATTGGAGCTATGTGTTGCCACACAGTCATGTGTGTACAGGGAATACAGTAGGGGGCTGAGAACACAGCCCTGCGGGGCTCCAGTGTTGAGGGTCAGTGATGAGGAGATGTTGCTGCCCATTCTAACCACCTGACGTCTGCCTGACAGGAAGTCCAGGATCCAGCTGTTTAAAGTCCCCGTGAACCGGAAGTTGCAAACGACTTTTCTCCAGTGTTGTGAAGTATTTCCGAGAGAAACGGAATACTAAATGAGGCAAAATAGTGGGCGTGGCTTTTTTTTCCAACTAGCACCTGATTGGATCTAAAAAAGTAGGTGTTTCATTCAGAAATGGAGGCAGATCTTAACGCAAGTTTACAATCGGTTGTTGAGGATTACTCGCCGCCTGAAACACCGCCAGCAGTCCCCTTCCTGCAGCAGGAGGAGGAGGAAGATGAAGAAGAACAGGAACACACTGAGGATCATTTCGTCAAGGGGGGAATCAGACCTTACATGTTTGAGCCGTTACATGCGGAGGGTTCGAATGGTAAAAAGTGTTCCGTGAGTGTCACAACCAAAAATGCACCTCCTCGCCACCTCTCCTTTCACACGCTGTCAATGCTCGCAAACACACAGGCAGCCTGTCTACTGTCAGTTGGAGGGGCGTGGTTACGGATGTTAAGGGACACCTAAACCGTCAAACCTACGTCATCAGGCAAGGTCCTCCAATGCAGAGGGGCGGGGAATTTTCAGATTTTGATTAAAGATTACGAAGCCAAAAATGTTTTTTGTGTGGATTGACTTGCATGGATGAATTTTTCACCACAAAACGATCAATTTAGGCAAACAAAGTAAGTATGGTCAATTTTGAATTCATGGGGACTTTAAGCCCAGAGCCCACCTACATACATACACATACACACATACACGCAGTGCAAATCTAATACAAATATGTTATATATAGAGTGTAGGAGAGGTTGGATGTGTTGGATAAATATAAAAAGACTAAACTGTGTATTGCACATAATTATTGCTCAATGGGGCAATATTAACTGTTCATGAGTTGGATAACCTAAACAAAAAATTATTACTTCTGCTCTGTTTACCTTTACAAAAATTAGCCATGGTATTGCTAAAGTAGCCATAGTTTAACCATGGTATTTATTTAAACCATAGGTACCACAAAATTAGCAATGGTTACTACTACAATATTACTGTAGTATTGCCGTGGTTTCCACCAAAAAATCATGTTTACTACAGCCATGGTTACTACACTATTACTTAATCCTAGTGCGACCTTCGGGACCTTTTTGTCTTTTTCATTTTTGTTTTTTTCAACAACATACATTTTGGTGAATGTGTGTATATTGTGGGGAATTTTGATATTTCAACCTTCCTACAACACATCTATAACACACTGTGTACACAGAATAGTTTCACTCGGGACCTTCAGGACAAAAATGTCCCATTTAAACACATTAAATCTGCAATATTTGATCCCAGTGCCATTAAAGCATAAAATCATGAATTCTGTGATATTATGCTTTCTGTGATATTATTCTTGAGCCCTGGCTTCAAAATGTACATTTATAATATTTTACACCAGGTGGTGCCATTTTTCTCATGTTTATTCTATGGAGCAAATAAAAGCTTTTCCCCTATTCACTGTTTCTGTATTATAGAGTCCTGCAGGACACCTGAATACATGATGCAGATACAACTGTGTGTGTGTGTGTGTGTGTGTGTGTGTGTGTGTGTGTGTGTGTGTGTGTGTGTGTGTGTGTGTGTGTGTATGTATTCACTGTTTCTGTATTATAGAGTCCTGCAGGACACCTGAATACATGATGCAGATACAACTGTGTGTGTGTGTGTGTGTGTGTGTGTGTGTGTGTGTGTGTGTGTGTGTGTGTGTGTGTGTGTGTGTGTGTGTGTGTGTGTGTGTGTGTGTATTCTCTGTTTACTGTATTATAGAGACCTGCAGGACAACTGAATACATGATGCAGATACAACAGTGTGTGTGTGTGTGTGTGTGTGTGTGTGTGTGTATTCTCTGTTTACTGTATTATAGAGACCTGCAGGACAACTGAATACATGATGCAGATACAACAGTGTGTGTGTGTGTGTGTGTGTGTGTGTGTGTGTGTGTGTGTGTGTGTGTGTGTGTGTGTGTGTGTGTGTGTATTCTCTGTTTACTGTATTATAGAGACCTGCAGGACACCTGAATACATGATGCAGATACAACTGTGTGTGTGTGTGTGTGTGTGTGTGTGTGTGTGTATGTGTGTGTGTGTGTGTGTGTGTGTGTGTGTGTATTCTCTGTTTCTGTATTATAGAGACCTGCAGGACACCTGAATACATGATGCAGATACAACTGTGTGTGTGTGTGTGTGTGTGTGTGTGTGTGTGCTTGTTTGTTTGTGTGTGTATGAGTGTGTGTGTGTGTGTCTGTCTGTGTGTTTGTGTGTGTGTGGGTCTGTCTGTGTGTTTGTGTGTGTGTGTGTGTGTGTGTGTGTGTGTGTGCATGTGTGTGTGCGCGCGTGTATTGAGAAGTGTGTGAGCATGTTTATGTGGTTTGTGAGGACACATTTTTTGATTACAAACTGGTAATTACAAGGGTATTATGCTATAAATGTGGTTCATGAGGACATTTCTGGTGTCCCCATAATTCAAATTGCTTAAAAATCATATTAAACAATGTTTTATTGAAAATGTAAAAATGCAGAATGTTTTCTGTGAGGGTTAGGTTTAGGGGTTGTGTTAGGTTTAGAGGATAGAATCTATAGTTTGTACAGTATAAAAACCATTATGTCTATGGAAAGGCCTCATAATGATAGATAGACCAACATGTGTGTGTAAGCAGTGTGTGTGTGTGTGTGTGTGTGTGTGTGTGTGTGTGTGATTGAGTGAGTGTGTGTGTGTAAGCAGTGTGTGTGTGTGTGTGTGTGTGTGTGTGTGTGTGTGTTTGTGTGTGTGTAAAAACAACAGTGGCATTATGTAAATAAACTGGCATTTTAAGGGTTAAAAAAAGTGAAAGAGGGAAATTATATTAATATATCATATTTTTATGGCAGTTTTTTTATTGACTTGAACATTTTGTCCTCTAAGTTCTTGAGTGTGAGATTTTTCTGACACTGCACAAAAAAATAATAATGCATCAATGTTGTTGCTAATCATTGACATCCCAGACTGTGATAATCCCCCCTCCCCTTAGCATTTAGTATATGGAAAATAATACATTTTTTGTTTTTTCATTAAAAAAAAACCAGTGGCATTATTTGAGGTTTCAGATATTTTGTCTTTTGGGCCAAGAAGTGTGGACAGGGAACAGGTGGTTACACAAACTTTCATTAATTTATCATATAATTCCTTCCTCAATTTATCAAATTTCAAACATTCAAGTAAAACATGGGATACAGTTTCAGACACTATACATACATCACATAATGATAGATAAATAAATAATAATAATAAAGATTTGCATTCAATCTACAATAGCCAAATCTAAGTCTGGACAACAACACTTGTTGGAATCGGTTATTTCCTGAAATGTATCTACTATGAGTTTTAACATGTGGCTGTATTGAGAAAAGATGTCTCCCCCTACTGTCTTCTTCCCATTGTTGCTGCCACAGCACCCCAATACCTCACACTAGTTTACTTCTTAATTCAGTTCTTCCAAATTACACTCTAATGCCGACTTTCTCTTAATGACTCTTTAGCAAGTTTATCTGCTTCTTCGTTGCCTTTAATTCCATTATGTGCATGTTCCCATAAAATCTGGTGCAATCTTAAAAACAGTACTAAAATTAGATCTGGCCTGGCAGTGGATTGTCTTTTATTATACAGGTTAAAACTGAAGAAGAGTCAGAGCAAATAACCATCCTGTTTGGTCTAACATCCTATGCCCATTCTAATGCCCACAAAACGGCTACTGCTGTAAAAACAGATAAATCATCATTGCATTGCACAACTAGTCCGATTACTATCAGGTACCACCAGAACCCAGATGGCTCATGGCACCGTTGCACTCACTTTTAAAAAAAAGGCCTTGTTTTGCACAAATTAGGAAGGAAAAAAAATGGCATTTCACAACCCATCACAAAGACTTTAATCGGATAGAACACAAGGACTCTCATACCTACTTGGAGAAACCCCAGCAAGCTCAAACCTGTCTGCAGTGGCGATCCCAGAATGCAGTGTTGGGGTGGGCAATTTATTCTTTAGGGTGGGAAACATTGATGGGAGGCTGGTATCAAATAAAACAAACAAGAGAAATATTAATCATCACCTTTTCATTAAAACCATATCCATAACATTTTGATTTAATTACACATTTGATTATGATTAAGATTAATTTAGCAATTTCTGAAACTCCAATACAACTGATAATATGTAGGCCTAATCTCTTATTTCCTGCTTTGTAATTACAAAACTACAAGAGGTGAAATCACTAAACAGTCTTTATAGCGCATATTATTTGAGCCAAACCCTTCGTCTTATTCACAATCTAAGCAGGAGGAAATCAATGCTGAGATTTCACTGCGTCTAGAGTATTTAAATGGAGTAATTGTCATTCCTTTCTGCAAAAAACAAGCCTTGTTTCTTTGCTAAATAGAAGTCAAGCATTGAGATGTTCACAAACTTGAGCTGCACAGAGGGAACATTGCTTCAACCCTGAAAGTGCATTCAAGGCAATGCGCTAAAGCTCGAGCCCTTAAAATTTCGCAATAGACCTTATTCACGCTAGTGGCAGCTTTGAGGTTTTTTTTTCTCCCCAATTTGGAATGACCAATTCCCGCTACTTAGTAGGTCCTCGTGGTGGCGCTGTTACTGAGGACAAGTCTCAGTTGCCTCCGCGTCTGAGACCGTCAATCGGCGCATCTTATCACGTGACTCGTTGTGCATGACACCGCGGAGACTCACAGCATTTGGAGGAAATAGAGATTGCACTTGCAAAGAGCAATTTTTAGCCAACAAAATATTTTAGAGCTGAAAATAACTATAAAAATGTATATTCATAATAGAAATTTCAATGAATTTATTTATTTTTTTCTTAATTTCGATAAGATTTTCCAGTCTGGAAATCACCATTTTAAATTTCCCTAAAAAGGTCAGGTTGTCCATGACTCCATAAGAGTTATTTTCATCAAATGGACGTGTTCCTTTTTGACTAGAATCATTCTCAGGATATCTGTGCATATGTGCTACCAGTACTCCATCAGAGCGGGTCTTCAGCACAGCGGGTAGTGTAGTTACTCCAATCCGTAGCTTATTAAAACCAGATAAAGTGAATATGTTGGTATTTCTGGCCAGAAACATGGAAATTTAAACATGGTCTATGGTGAAAGATATTAGACTTCTTTACGCATTTTTCGACCATCCGTTGCGGAGCTATTCGATTTTGCATATTATTTTTTAAACGTTCATTTGTGTAGTTCATATGACCACTTTACAATATTTCAATAACATAATTTATTTTGTAGCCTGTGCTGAAGTTAATTGTGCTGCTAATTATAAGTGAAATGTTAATGCCGAGTTTCGGTCTGAGTGTTGTTCCCGTTTTCTTGTTCTTTATTTGTTGTTCTTCTATGTTTTAATAAATGTGTGTTATTCATATTCAACTTGTTTCTTTCATTTGATTTGACATTATGGATTTATGGCCAAGGAAATGTTTCTTTAAAAGTATTAACCAGACAAAAGTGATTTGAGGTTCGCTGGTCTGGGTTGATCTTAAACTGCCGCTTCAGTGTATACAAGAGCTCTGTGACAATGAGCAAGATTTTCTGAGACACTACAACTACTAATAATTAATTAATAAAGGCTATCTTCTTGTAGCCTACAACATAAAATATTTTAATCTAAATGTACAGTGTAAGACATGTAAAAAAAAGACAAGAAGCTAACAATGTCAAGATCAATATTTGTGTAGCCTGCCTGACACGGTATTTTCACAGACTAGCACGTCACGTCTCTGGCATATACTACAGTATTTAAAATAGCATATATGCATTAGTTATATTCTCAATTTAATTTACAGAGCAATCACTGCAAAGTGTTTAGGTTAACTATAGAAGAGACTAGGATTAGTGAGTCACACTAGCAAGACTCGCAAAAGGGGGCGTGGCATCACGATGGTGGCTCTACATCGTGATGTTGGTCAGCCATCAGGCACAACCCTACACTGCAATGGTACAAATGGTGTAAAGCTGTAAAAAAACTCCTTGATCACATTTGATTTTCCACAACTCATGTTGTCTGGAGTTCTTTTGTCTTCCGAATGTTCTTAAAAATATATTTTTTTTATGTTTTGTCCATGGAATTATCTAAAAACCCTTTAAATTGCAGGACAGCCCATTGAAGAGACTGTAAGTCGTTCCCTCACAGCCTCATTATCATTACCATTAAAAATCAAAGATGCTGCTAGCGTGAATAAGGTCTATAGCAAAGTAAATAAGACTCATTGTACACGTTCTTTGTTGCAATGCTGTTAATATTAATCTTTTGTGGAATTTACAATCGGCAGATTTTAAATTAAATAATAACAAATGTCACACTGCACAGCTTTCGTTTTCGTTTTGCCGTCCGTCCAATCATTCAGGGTGGGCAGACAGACGTTCAGAGTGGGCAATACCCACCCTGGCACAACCGTAGACACACCACTGTAGGGCTGCGAGACAGAAGGACAACACGTGGAACAGGAACACTACTAGACAATAGCCGAAACACTGTGCCACCCTTTATATATATTATTGTCTGCAAGTATATGTGGGCATATTTGTATGTATGTATGTATATTTAAATGTACTATGCTTTGGCAATGTAAAGCTTTTCTTTCAACATGCCAGTAAAGCAATTTGAATCTTGAATCTTAAAACCTTCAAATAGCGTGTTACGACAGTAAGCCACTGTTTGCGGGTGCAATACAAATGAAACGGGGGAGAGCCGTAAACGTACAACTACCTGTCGCAAAACTGTCCGTCTTCTCTTATGAAACAGCACTTGTATCGTTGTAAACTCCACACAGAGTTCATTCCAAAATTATTTATTAGTGTAAAACATGTTTAAAATTAACATACAGGTGTTAAATTAATTATTTATGATCTGTTTCCTTACAAAATTGATTATTCAGTACACCAAAGCATCTAATCCCAAAACAACCGTTAAAAACGGCCTCAAGTTTCCTCGAAGCTTGTAGGCTAATTTGGTAAAATGGCTCTGGTTCCTCTCAGATAAACATCCGGGTATTTGTTGTGCGTGCAAACAACAGTGGCTCTCTAAGAGCGCGCATGTGTCTCCTGGATTTTTATATCTGAACTACTTTCCCAGTGTCACATGTACTGAGTGTGGCTGGTTTAAGGTAACACATCATTTGAAAGCTAATGTGCCCATGACTTCTGAGATTGAACTCTTTTATCTTTAAATAAGTGCTGACGTTGCACTGTTAACTCAATTTATGCGACTGTGCCTTTCACATCCATGTTTGTGTTCATGCTGTCTGTTCGAGATCTGATGTTGGTCTTTATGTTTATATTAGATCTAAAATCAAACCTGTTATTTTGCCACACAAAACAAGAACGTGAGCCTATTTCATGCAAACTTGTTTTATAATGGTAACTTTTAGTTTGTGTCATCTTGGGCTCACAGTGACACCTAGTGGTGTGGATGCAGCATCATTCAAAATCAATAGGTTTATTTAATCCAAGAGAGAAATTGTCCAGTAACAGGACAGGTACTGAGATTAAGCGAGTATTATCCATCTGGTCATGTGATTCTAAAATGGCAGCCCCCATGAGGGCACCCCCGCCCCATGTAAGAATAAATCCGCTTTTATAAGGTTTCTGATATGAATACAGTCCTCATCTCATGTGAGTGCTCATGATTTTATACACATGTTTCCAAATTACAATTCATTTCTTTAGAAGTAAAACTTTTTTTTTAATGGGGAAAATATGACTGGTGCACCTTTAACATGTGCATACATTTATAATATTAATGCATTTTAAAATTGCATTTGAAGTTCACATAACAAGTGCCATAATTAAATTTTCTTTTTGCTTGATTACAGGATCGGCACGTGCGCTCCAGTTTGACAGGATTTTTAAATCATTGACAGTGCTGGATGCTGGACAAAGGTGAATGCTGACATTTATTTGCACACTTGTAGCAGTTTAACACCTCTACTTGGATCACGTCGAAATCATTCGTTAACACTGTGAATGTCTTTGGGTTAAATGGCTGGTGCATTCCCTGGGTTGTTACCAGTCTGTGAACTCTGTAATACTGCCAAGCCTGTAGCTGTTAGTCTGGAGGATAAAGGTTCCTTTTGCTTGTTATGTATCATTAGATAATTCTGTTTGTGAGAGAGTTGCTTACAGTGTCAATAGGGCTGTAGCCAGACAGTTAATATTACACCTCATGATGGAATTGAGTGCACGCAGTGAAAGGACAGAGGACGCTAAGGAGGAATTGAGGACTGATGAAAATGGACACACCGCTGAACCTGAGGCTCCAGAAACAAAGGACGACCTGGAAACCCAAACGCAGAAGCCTCAAGCCTGGTTGTGGTCTGTGGTTTTCCTTTGTTTGTATGGATTCATGGTTCAGCTGAAACCCGGAGAGCCATTTATCACGCCAAACCTGCTGAGTACAGAGAAGAACTTCACGAGAGAACAGGTGCGGGGCGCATTACTTTTCTGACTGAATGTTTCATGGCATTTAAAGTATGATTGCAGAAACTTTAGTGCTTTCTTTTTTAAAGCTTGTGCAAGAAACGCACCTTTTTATCAAACACGCCTTTATATGTTTAAACAACATTTACTTTAGCACCTATATTGCAGAAGAAATCATTGTTATCTGAGAATGTTAAATATAATATTACAAATATCTAAAAATCCTTTAAAAAGATGCATTCACCTGAGAAGCAGCAGATCAGATATTTAGACGTGCTTTTAGAGAATAGATCTTGAATATAAGTACATTTTGTCTTTACTGCACTCGCAGAAGTATGAACAAGTGATAAAATATACTTGTGTACAAAATACACTTACTGTATATTTCAGATACATTCTCTTAAAGCAAGTTTCAATATCTCATATGTTGCTTTTCAAGTAAATGTTTCTTGTTTTAAGGATTTTTAGACATTTAAAAATGGAAAAAAGACAAAAACACTTGATAAGAGGATTATTTTGCAGTGATTTAATTCAGTGAATGTCATTTAGAGCGTGTTTATAAAAGATGATTTTGTCTTTATTGTTAGTAAACACGTTTAATACAACCTTTTAAATAGAGACACAAGCTGAATAATCAGTTAATAATGATTAACCGCTGCAATAATCGCAGAATAGTCGAATAATCGTTCAATTAATCGACTATCAAAATAATCCTTACTTGCAGCCCAAAGTTATTCTGTACTCACTCATACTCATTCCTTATTAATACTAAATGTCCACATTTTTAAAAGATGAAAAAGCATCAAAAGTATGAAATGATCCAAAACATTTTTTTAATGGTTTTCAGCCTTTTCACCTTATTTCTTCCGCTTGTATTTAATTGTAAAAAATTTTTGCTCAGTTATTTCCCCCCATATGTATTTAGATACATATTTTTATTATTATACTTGTTGGCTTCCATGCAGATAAAAACAAAAGTCAGTCATAAACTGTAAACTTATTCTTGAGCCACTTAAATAATTATATATACATTTGTGGCATTCTTTGACGCTCGGTGCTGTTCCGGTGACACACTTCCAATGCAAGTCAATGGGGTTTAATCTGTACACATTAAAATACTGTTTCACAAGTATAGACACAAGACATAAACAATATGTGTGTTAACATGATTTTACTGTCATTAAATCACTAATTAACCACATCTGTGTGAAGATATAGACAATTTACAACTTCATTACCATGATGATATAATGTCAACAAACTCTAAAACGACTGTAAAAATGATGATTTAAACAACTTTACAGCTCAAATAATACACGAGTTTAACAGAAGAATGAATGTAAGTGCTTTTAACTTCCATTGTGAGTGTGTCACTGGAACACACATTTGTGCTTTATTAAAGGAGGGACGAGTCGAAATTAATTTATGTGGTACACTAAGCAACAAATGCTGCTGATTGAGCAGAACATGTGTTGAACCCGGAAAATTAATTTAATGATCTTTTTGTAAAATTTATACAGGTTTTCTATCAAGTATTTAACTTAAAAAAGAAAAAAAAGGCAGAAAAATCGTTTCACACCATATTCTGAAAATGAAACATTTTGCTGTCTGAGGAGACGTTATTATAGGGCATTATTACATTCTTCTTTTTTTCTGTTTGAAATGTAAATCGTGCACATTCCTCAATGATTCAGCTTACACCTGGACATCTTACACAAGCATACCCCACTCACCCCTAAAAACATTTGTCTGGTACTGTAGTGCACGCACTTAAGAAACTTTGTTTTTCTTGTGAGGCCCGTGTTATCTTGTCCTCATGCTGCGCACAGCTGCTGGGGTCTGGGAAGTACTGTTTCCCACGGGAGTTTGAGAGACTCTACTGGGTGGACCTCAGACCCTCTTGGGGGGGGTTCGGAGATGCTCCCCCGTTAGAAAATAATTTTCATTTTAAAGTTAAATGCATCAATCTGGTGCGCTTTGAGAGCAAAACTAAGAGGCCCATCACAAATATAGCTGGTTATTTTTTTGTTATTGACATTTTAATGAGCTTGTCCGTTCGAGCCATCCAAGAAATCTGACTGGAACTGAGAGATGCTTTGCCGAAAGCAACGGTGCAAAACACAAAGTCACAGATCTTTTATGTTGTTATGAGAAGTGTACAAATATCTTCGGATCATTATGAAACCGTAATCTTGGTAATTCATGGGAAACACTGGGTCAGAGTTCACATTCCTTTAAAGTGGGTCAGATCATGTCTAATCCTTTTCCAGATCATTCTCACTCATTAGTGGAGTTATTAATCACATGTGTGAGTTTGTGCTCGCTCGTTTGATGGTAGTTATTCCTTTAAGGGTTACAGCCTTTGTTTTGTAAAAAAGCCGAAATGTAATCTACCACATGTAGAGCATATTTGGGAATTTTCCACTGGGACTGCAAAATAGACCCAAGCGCTTGTTTTTAGCTTGATGTTATCTTTTGTTACACTTTTGTCATGTTTTAATTCTTTAATAAGTTCAAAGAGCACCTGCACCGTCACATCTGCTATTTTACAAACGTGTGTTATCTAATGGAACAAAAACAAGCTGACTCATTTGTCCATTTGAGTTGCACCAGTAACTAAATGCACATCACAGTTATGCATTACTATACATAATTATTAACAACGGCTCTCTTCACAGGTCACCAATGAAATCAGCCCCGTGCTCTCGTATTCCTACATGGCAGTGCTGGTGCCCGTTTTCCTGCTGACAGATTACCTGCGCTACAAACCTGTACTGATCCTTCAGAGTTTGAGTCATGTTTCCATTTGGCTGTTGCTGCTCTTGGGCACCTCATTGCTGGAAATGCAGTTAATGGAGTTCTTTTATGGCATCACCATGGCTGCCCGTGTGGCCTACTCCTCATACATCTTCTCACTGGTGCCAGCGACCGTGTACCAGCGTGTTGCCAGCTTCTCCCGCTCCTCTGTGCTCATGGGCGTCTTCATAAGCTCTGTGTTGGGTCAGATGTGTGTGTCGATAGGTGGCGTGACATACACGATGCTCAGTGCTGTATCGTTGGGGTTTGTCACTTTTGGGCTGCTGTTGTCCTTCTTCCTGCCATGGCCCAAGCGTAGCCTGTTTTTCAACCAAGCCTACCTGGAGCAGGAGAGAAAGGATGCAGCTCGGTCAGAATTGGCCAGAATGAAACCCGATGAGAAGGATGGCAGCGTGGCAGCACAAAGCCGTAACGTCAGTGCCTGGACCAATTCCTGGACCAATTCCGTGTTCGTTCAGATGCTGAAGGAGTTGAAAAATGTCATGAAAGTGCCTAGTTTAAGGCTCTGGTGCTTGTGGTGGGTTTTCAACTCAACTGGTTACTATCTAGTTGTCTTTTATGTGCACATCCTGTGGAATAAAGTTTACCCTGCCACAGAGAACAAGCATGTCTACAATGGAGCTGTTGAAGCCGCTTCGACGTTATTAGGTAAGTTAGTTCCTGAAATGGCCTATGGGTAGTTTCACTCAGCCATATGCAGAATCACATTCACCGAACCGGTCTTTAAACATGCGGTGTTCATTCATGGTTATTTATCAAATGAACAACACCGTTCAATATTCTCTAGGTTATTGTGACCTAACCTCTTGAAGTTTGATTACTTGAAAATCATTGAGGTTATAGTTGTATACTGTAGTTATCATAGATGATAGTTACTATAGAAAGTTCATGTTTCTCAACCCTTAAGCTTTGGCATGACAAACGTTTTGTAAACACACCTGTGGAAATGACCAATGACAACATTTGGTTCGAGGCATGGCAGTTGAGCTTGTTTTAAAGGACGCTGTCTAGCTGTGTTAATGGTTTTAAAGGGACAGTACACCCAAAAATGAGAATTCTCTCATCATTTACTCACCCTCATGCCATCCCAGATGTGTGACTTTCTTTCTTCTGCTAAATTCAGAATATTTCAGCCCTGTAGGTCCATACAATGCATGTCAATGAGTGCCAACATTGTTGAGCTCCAAAAAGCACATAAAGTCACGACTCCAGTGGGTTAATATCTTCTGCTAGGTGTAAGAAATAGACCAATATTTTAAAAAAAATGTTCCCTTCTGGCCAGCTCATTGACAAGGGTTGACACTGTTGACGTATCCAAACCAGCTGAATGAGGCATCTATGTATGATTATTAGAGCTTGGACAACGCGACGTCGACGCAAAAAATCCGTCGACGCAAAATATGTGCGTCGATTCGTCAGACCCAAAACAAAGATGGCGGCGCCGGAGAATAGTAGCAACACGAGTGGCTCCTCAGACTATCAGAACTGCAAGGCATTACATTAAAGGAAACAATTCCGTGATATGTCGTCTTTGCAAAATGGAGATGGCCTTCCATTCTAGCACCACGGCAATGCAGCAGCACGCGCGCGCACACACAGTATTCTTAAGGTGAAAGGAAAGTGTCAGAGTGTAAGTTGTTATTTGCATGTGAATGAAGATGCTTTTTTTCAGTATGTTCAACATAAATGTTGAATTCTGAATGTTTATTTTCATTATTTATTTTTGGTTGGAAAAGCACTTTCTGTATTAGCTTCAAGCCCCCAAGTTTACAATAGTTACTGTATTCTTTCAATAGCTGTAAGAAAGTGTGGCTGGGTGACCTTTTTATTTTTTTATTGAATGCTAGACATCAAGTTGTTGTTATTTTAATCTATAAGAAGAACTAAAAGATGCACTTTTTTTTCAGTAAGCTAGACTTGTGTGTTTTCAAGGCTTCAAGGTTTTATTGAATGCTACCTCTGACTAAGAATGCATTACTTTGCACTTGTATAGTCTTTTATTTTGGAATTTTAAAAGCAATAAACATATATTGCAATGTTAAGGAATTCATTCAGATATATAAATCAACATGTATAAATTGCTTTTAGTCAATTAATGGGGAGATAATCGAATCGAAATCGAATCGGACTGGAAAAATGAATCGTTAGATTAATCGATGCATCGAAAAAATAATCGCTAGATTAATCATTTAAAAAATAATCGTTTATCCCAGCCCTAATGATGATCTATGCTCCTCTTTTGTAAACAACACTGTGCTTTCTTTTTCCCGTATTCCTCACGTGAACCTTCCAACGTGCTTGACCTCGACTCTTGTGAATTTTTAGGGAAAAAAGTTTGGAATAGCGATCTATTATTCTATTCTACACTTGTGTAGATTTTCACTTCAGAAGATATTAATTAGTCATATGATTACTTTTATGCTGCATTTATGTGCTTTTTGGAGCGTCAAAGTTCTGGTCACCATTCACTTGCATTGTATGGACCTACAGAGCTGAAATATTCTTCTAAAAATCTTAATTTGTGTTCTGCAGAAGAAATAAAGTCACACACATCTGGGATGACATGAGTGTGAGTAAACGATTTTAATTGTTTTGGTGAACTATCCCTTTAAATAAGGCCTGTTTGCACACATCTTGATGTAACTGAAGGAGGTAACAGTATAACATGTTTATAAAATACCTATTCACATCAAATCTGATGCCAAACTTTCATCATTTCAAAAACATTTGTATAGGCTATCCAAGTTTCATCAGCTGAATGCTCAAGACCTTTATTATTCACCATATGCGCCATATTTGATTTTTTGATAGGGATGAAAATGTGGCAGTGAGGAGTAGATTACAGTCTATTCAATGGCTTGTACTGTTGTTTAAATAGTTTTTGATCATTATGCAAATAAAACATTTTTAAAAAGTAGGGTTGGGACGATATGTCATGAACTAAAAACGTGACGAATCATATTGAGGCAAAATGAGATATTTCCAAATTTGACCACGTTTAAACAACTACTTCGCTTTTTTCCTACACTGTTTACGGAGTTCACACAAGGTCTTTTTTATTTTCTCCCATTTTTCTCCCTAATTCGGAATGCCCAATTCTCACTACTTAGCAGGTCCTCGTGGTGGTGCGGTTACCTCCGCGTCTGAGACCGTCAATCAGCGCATCTGACTCACAGCATGTGGAGGCTCATGCTACTCTCCACGATCCACACACAACTCCCCACACGCCCCATTGAGAGAACCACTAATCACCACCACGAGGAGGTTACCCCATGTGACTCTACCCTCCATAGCAACAGTGCCCAATTTGGTTGCTTAGGAGACCTGACTGGAGTCACTCAGCACGACCTCACGACTCAGCTGCTCAGGCCCCCTGAGAATACCTGGAAAATCGCCTTGTTTTGTTGGAAAGTGCTTGAGATTAAAACGGACCATGTCTTCCGTGTTATGCGCGTCCAAAGATGAAATCCTGCACTCCACTATCATTGAATAATTAAAAGAAAGTACAAATAAATGTTAATTTGAACAACAGATAGCATGGATATACTATAAAATAATGAGACTTCTCTCATTAATAATGAACAGAAACACCTGTGCATATGGATGCATGGAGTCGAGAATCGACTCGAAACGTTGGAATCGAAACCGAAAGCTGGAGTTGAATCCTTTCAGGGAAACCGGTTGATATTTTTGGACTATATTTCCTCGACCACTGATCTGCTACACATTTTAGAAGCCTAACAGCACTAATACAATTTACAAAGTGATTATTAAATGAATGATCATCAATCGGAGTCAAATCCGCTCTGTATGAAGTTATCACACAACACAAGTCCTTCAACACATCTGCTTTCCAGACCTGGATATTCTCTCTGTATTTTACTTTGGATTAAACGGACAAATTTGTGACAGTAAATTGGCAAACAATAAGAACTTCCCCGATATTACAACACCAGGAGATGCAGAGTCGAGTCCGCTTCCCAAATCTGTATGTTAAAGTTGAAATGATCAATGTGGAGTCTGTGAGATATGCGTAAAACTCTTAAAGTGACAGTACCGTTATAGCGCTTGATATACAAATGAATGTAAACTTAATGTTATTACTTGTGAATGGTACACATTATTTCAAACATTGCCAGCTGAAGTTGTGAAAAGTAGATATGATCTAGGACCTTTCATGCCATTGAAGAGACAAAGTCAGTGCCTCACAGCCGCGCTTTCATTACGGTCAAAATGATAAATGACATTACTGTGGATAAGGCCTGTAGACTTGAACTTATCATGACAAACAGTGGCTGATCATCAGCTTTGTATGATCAATGAGTGACTGTGTGAAATCCATAGGTGCGATCACATCATTTGCAGCAGGCTATGTGACAATACGATGGAATCTTTGGTCCGAACTGGTGATTGGATTGATTACTGCGGCACAGGCTGGTCTGCTGCTGCTCATGGACACCACAGATAATATCTGGGTTTGCTACGTCTCATACGCCCTGTTCAGAGGCTTGTACCAGTTCCTTGTGCCTATTGCCATGTAAGTGATACAAGACTGAGCTACTGTGGCTCTTTATGAAAGATTCTACTTGTGTAAAACTGATATTAGTGTGTAACCCTATTTTGGATTGACTCAAAAAATGAAATAAATTGGCATCGTTGCACCTGTTAAAACATTTAAACGATGGAACTAAAACTGTCCAGATGGCTATCAGCTGCATGTTGTTCAGACATCTTCTTTTTGTGTTTCTTCCTCTCAGATTCCAGATTGCATCTAATCTTACTAAAGAACTATGTGCTTTAGTGTTTGGAGTAAACACTTTCCTTGGGACAATCCTAAAGTCAATCACCACCATCATTGTGGTAGATAAGAGGGGATTGGCTTTAAATGTTCAATCTCAGGTGTGTAAAATGTATTATAATAATAATAATAATAAAATATCACCAGCAAGTTAGTAGCAGATCCTTAAAGGGACAGTTCACCTAAAAATGCTCTCATCATTTACTCACCCTCATGCCATCCCAGATGTGTGTGACTGACTTTCTTCTGCAGAACACAAATGAAGATTTTTAGAAAAATATCTCCACTCTGTAGGTCCATACAATGCCAGTGAATGGGTGCCAACATTTTGAAGCTTTAAAAACCACATAAAGGCTAGGGCACGAGAAAACACTCAACCGAATAATGGCCAGATGTTTTTGGCCGGGCATTCATGGGGACGTTCGCAAGTGGTGTGCGGCGTGCCATGAATGTCAGTTGGTGAATCGTCCGGCCACCCCAAAAGTGCTATTGTGCCCTCTACTGCTAATCAATATCCCCTGCAAAAGAATTGGCATGGACCTCGTCGGGCCATTAGAACGGACCACACGTGGGCATCACTTTGTATTAGTTCTGGTGGACTATGCAACACGATATCCGGAAGCAGTGCCCCTGCACTACATCTTGGCACGTAGTGTTGCGGAGGCACTCAGAATAATCTCCTGAGTCGGTATTCCAAAAGAAGTCCTCACTGATCAAGGCAATATATTTATGTCACGAACACTATGTGAACTAGACGAATTGTTAGATATTAAATTGTTTCTCATCAGTGTTTACCACCCACAAACTGATGGATTGGTGGAACTATTTAATAAAACCTTAAAGATCATGATTCTTATGTTCGTACACGAGGACGCTAGAAATTGGGATAAGTGGCTCAATCACCGGTTATTTGCAGTGCAAGAGATCCCGCAAGCCTCCACTGGGGTTTCCCCATTCAAGCTACTGTATGGGCATCGGCCACGTGGCGTGCTCAACGTCATAAGGGAAGCTTGGGACCTTCAAACAGTAAAAACGAAATTCAGTATGTTCTTGATCTTGGAGCAAAGCTCTTTGGGTCGATTAACACAGGAGAATTTGCTCCAAGCTTAGGAACGTCAAAGCCGACTGTATGACAGGGACTATGGGAGTTTGCACCAGGAGATAAAGTGCTTGTATTACTGCCAGCTCAAGCTCTAAATGACTCCCCAAGTGGCAAAGGACCTTTGAGGTCACACAGCAATTCAGAGATCTCGATTATGAGGTTAAGCGAACGAATGGGGGAGGGGCACATCAAGTTTACCATCTCAACCTCCTAAAATCATGGAGGGAGGCGGTCCTTGTGGCTCTAGTGACGGTAGTCCCTGAGAGGGCGGAGCTCGGGCCGGAGGTGAAGCTCGGGCCGGAGGTGACTCTCGAACCAAATCCATTCTCCACCGCATGAAAGATGCCAATGCGCAGATCACCCGTTGGTAACTGGCACTTCAGCCGTTCAAATTTGAGGTGATCCAAAGACCTGGAGCGCAGGTGGCTGTGGCTGACTTCCTCTCCAGAAGTGGCAGGCCAGATGTTGCCCTGGCCTGAGTCGGGCGGTGGGGATATGTGGTGATGGGGGCAGGGTTGTGTGTTTGTCTGCGGGACAGAGAGCGGTAAGGCTTGTCACTTGGGTTGTAATTATCTCTAACTCCTGTCTCTTGTTATAGTGATGGCGGAGGGAAACTTAAAAGCCGCACCAGTTCGAGAGAGCCCTGAGAGCGCGAATGCATGATGCTTGTATTCATAATCTAACTGGGTTGTTGTTATCTGATTGAGTGTTTGTATCTATGTGAATAGACTGCATTGTCACCCCAGAACCTGAGGCAGAAAAAATAAAAGCCTTACCTGCACTGCTTCATTGCCTCCTGACCCCTGAATTGATAAAAACTGATCTGTTTCTCACCCTCACCTATCATATTTCTTCTTAAGACATTGATTAAACCACTGGAGTCTTGTGGAGTAATTTTATGTAAAATTCTTAGATTTGTTTTTTGGAGCTGGTCACCATTCACTTCCATTGTATGGACCTACAGAGCTGAAATATTCTTCTAAAAATCTTCATTTGTGTTCTGCAGAAGAAAGTAAGTCACACACATCTGGGATGGCATGAGGGTGAATAAATGATGAGAGAATTTTCATTTTTGGTGAACTGTCCCTTTAAGTTACAGTAACATTTGAAATGAAAAAAGTAGTGAGATGTTTGGCACCAAAGTGTCTCATTGTTTTCAAAACAAAGCATTGTATCAGAGCTTGACTCGTTTAGCCATAAACACATGATGTGTGGCATCTCGAGCTTTATTTGGCTACAGACCATGTGACTGCTTCAGTGTCTGGTTCCACCCGAGTGCAAATCCCAAAACCGGTTTGAGTCACTTGGGCAGCTTTTACTGTTAATAACATGTATACATAATAAAACGCCCAGCCCATGTAGCAATGATAATAACTTTCAGTGCATGCAAAACCTAAACATTTAGTCAAAGCAAACGTTGACCATCAGATGGAGGTAAAATGAACAGTTTCCTGAAGTAATGTACAGAGTTTCAATACATTTCTATTAAAAGTCTTCTTTCTTCTGTTATTCTATATTAACTTAAGATATTCTGGCCTAATTCAGTTTTTCTTTCTTTCTATTTCTTGCAGTTTTTTGTTTATTTCTTTTACTTTATCTTCCTGACTGTGATTTACCTGGGCTGCAGTGCTTGGGTCATCACACGTCATTATCGGCACCAGAGAGCAGAAGAGGGGCAGACGGACGTGTCCGTGGCCACCGAACTCTGTTCCAAGGCAGCAGCTGCTAGTGAGGCACACTGCGTCATTAATGGAACCAGCAACCAGGCATGAGATTGCCCCCATCTCTCAAGCTGTTTCTGTCAAAATCATCAATATGTTCAACACTATTATTACGAGTAGGACTAGCGTTGATTTTTAGTGCTTTCTTATCATGTTCTTTTAGGAACGGCACATTTGATTTTATCGTCAACAATACCATTTAGGTGTTTTGTGGAGCTGTAGTGCTGTTGTGCATTGACACAAGTGGCCAATAGGGTGGTCCATCCGTGGGGAATATAGTCTCAGGCTTCACATAAATTTCTCGGATTAACTCTTATGTGGGAAAGTTGTTTTTGTTTGGATAGCCGAACATGACAAGTAAATGCAGCATTTTGTTTTGTGAAAATCTTCTCTGATGTCAGAAGCTGATGTTTGCTGTTCAATTTGAAATAGTAGTTACCGTTTACAGTATTTCAATAATTCCTGCTGTTTTTACCATAAAATGTGAACATGTTTCTTTTTCTTTTTTTTTATGATTTTATAATAAGAATCTGTATTAACGTGTATCAGTGAATGTTAATACAAACAAAATGTTGCTTCTTTTAGAGATTTTGTTAAAGTAACAGTAGACTTTTATACATTTTGACAATCCAGAAACACAATCTGTGATTTTTCGACACAGAAATGAACCAAGAGAAGGTTCTCGCACGATATGAAGGCGTATGATGATGCTAGTTGCAGTGGCACTCAGGGGTCATTGACATAATGTTGTGTGAGGTGACAAAAATGAGAACTATTGAAATAAATCTGGTTTAAAACAGACGTGTGTCACGTTCATAGACATGGAAATGTACGAGATCATGTTTTTACTAAATTGTCTGAAAAACATTTATAGCATTTTGTACAAAGAATTGATTTAATGATTTTAAATTGTCATGTGGTGCAACCATCAAGTAAAAGGTATTAAAATATTTGAGTACATGAGTGCGCAGAACTTCATTAATTAATATAAGTTTCATTGGAATTTTTAGGTCAAGAATATCAAGTTTTCTCTTGGTTGCACCAAATGACCTGAACCAAATGTGCCTTTTCCTTAAAATGTACAAATATTGATAATAATATGACACAATTATGATTTGTTTTTTTAAATCTTCACACACAGAATTGTGGGTCTAAGAGATCATCTGTATTTTCACATGACAGCAACATTTCTGCATGTTGGTTGCACCATGTGACTTTGATTTGATGGACAAAAGTTTGTAAAATATTAAACCTATTTTAAATTAAAACGGTTTCACTGCATTTTAAAATACTCATCACAATAATAAAAGATTATTCTGCAGAACACATGCCAACATTTCTTTTTTCAAGAATTTCAGATTTTAAAGAGACTGTTGTCTCCGGACGCTTGCACCTCATGACATTTTTGACGTTAATGACTTTGATAAAATGACTTTGAGCTCCGTGATTGACAAGATGATGATCGCAGAAGATGTGTATTCAAGGAATTGCTTTGTGTGAATTGCAATTTTAATGCATTTATTAATAATGTATTAGATGAGGATACAAAAATGAGTATCATGCGTTGACCCTCAGGCACTTTTATATCCCACAGTTTGTAAAAGCAATGAATTAATTAATCAATTAATGCTTTAATAATCACTTCTGTATTTTCAAAGTTCAAGATATAATTGAATAGGACAAAAGATCACCACTGAACAGTGGAAAGAATCAAAATGGGACCAGCATACTTTTTGGACTATTTCATTTTGGACTAATGATTGAAACAATGTTGCATTATCATTTGCAGCTTCAGTGTTTTCTGACTTTGTTTCCTTTTTGTACTGAACTCAATATATGTGGTAAATCTGTGCATAATGCTCACTACTGGAGGTGCACCCTTATTAGTCAGAATCATGCATTGTATCAAATGTATATACTTATGGTGTTGAATGAAGGCACATGTGCATGTGATGTAATGCAGTGCCTTCTTATATGGTGTGACACCAACACAATATCTCTGATGTGACTCATTCACTTGAGCTGAGACAGCCACAGTTTCAAGATTTAACTCACTGTGTTGTTGTTCTATATCGGAGTGATTTATAACATGAGCGTGTGCATGACAGTATTGTAAGTGACGGTCAAATGGGGTTTATTTGCTGAAAGACTTTCAAATAATGGAGGTGTATTTTAAGATGTGAATTTGCAAGGATTCATCTGTCATTTTAAAGGAATAGTTCAGGAACAGTGGGTGAACTATTCCCTTAATGAGACTGTTACTAGGAACATTTCTGGATTGATACAAACCAGGATTAGTATTACAAGTTGTGTTCATTTATTGGTATACGTTCCATTGAAAATACAGTAACTATAATTGCTCCCATGTCTGTAGTGTCTTATAAAAAGCATTACTTTGTTAAATGATGAGTAAGTACAACAGGCAAGAGGCTATCGAACATGGTTTGATATAATACAGTGTAAAAAATACACTTTCAGAATATATATCAACTGCATATTGCAATGGCATGATTCTTTGAGAACCCAAGAGGGACGCAACTCTCTTAAAGACCCCATGAAATCTAAAGGAAAGTCTTGTGGATTTGAGTCAAATGTCAGTGCTCTCCATAAAGACAACTTTTACCAGAGATCTGCATCTAGAATCTTCCTATTCCAGGAAAAGGGACCAAAAAGTCTTCTTGAGTCTTCCTGCACTGACATTCTGAATATAAATAATGCCTCAATAAGACCAGCGTCTGACTAGCAATAGCACAAGTAATGTTTCACAGCTTTGATGTAAACTTAAGAATGTTAAAAAAGGACTATCCCTTTGATATGACCTGTCCCAATATCCTTTTCCTGTAGGAAACACTGTATGTCATCGCAGGATAGAAAAATGTGCTTAATCGATTTGAGTCAATTCTGGTGATGTTGGGAAACTAAATCAACCAAACCAAAAACATGATTTGGCTCTTTTGATTAATAGTTTTAAACGCCTGTTATTATGTACTTATACAGTCATGGAATGTTTCTGAAATTGTTATTGTTAAACATGTTATATTTAAAATCAATATAAAAGTATTAAAAATATATTTGCAAAGTGTAACAATTGACAAATGTTTCAGAAAAAAATGTAACAAAAATGTGAATGAAAACGGTAATGAGAATAAAATACTAGTTAAAGAGAATTAGTTACTAAAGAGTGATAATGTTGACATTTTCTTTGGCAATCCTGTAAATCTCTTGTTTAACCCTTGTGCATCAATAAATAACAGTTACTCAGAGGACCTTAGAGGACACAAATGTCAGCATCAAAAAACTGCCATAATAATATTACACGAGTAAATCTTTTTAACCAACATCAGTCCTGATCATAACTCCCAAATATTCATTCATTTTCAGGATTTTAACCCTTTAATGCCAGTTTGTTTACATAATGCCACTGTTGTTTTTTTACTTTTACGCACACACACACACACACACACACACACACACACACACACACACACACTTGTATCTGCATCATGTATTCAGTTGTCCTGCAGGACTCTATAATACAGAAACAGTGAATAGGGGAAAAGCTTGTATTTGCTCCATAGAATAAACATGAGAAATGGCAGCACCTGGTGGAAAATATTATAAATGTACATTTTGAAGCCAAAATATGGAATAAAAGCAGAATATCACAGATGGCACTGGGGTCAAATATTGCAGTTTTAATGGGTTTCAATGGGGACAATTTTGTCCTGAAGGTCCCGAGTGTAACTATTCTGTGTACACAGTGTGTTATAGAGGTGTTATAGATGTGTTATAGGAACTGAGGTTGAAATATAAAAATTCCCACAAAAATACACAGCTTTGCCAAAATTTATGCCGTTGACATTAACACAGACAAAATGAATGAAAAAGACAAAAATGTCCCGAAGGTTGCACAAGGGTTAAAGCACCATTTATAGCGAACATTTAATTCATAAAATGTTTTGCCATCGGATGTTCCACACTGCTGTTATGTGTAAAAAAAGAAAAAAACAATATGTAAATGTAATGTTTGTAATGGAAAGCATAATAGTGATTTAACCCTGAATGTGGTTTTGTGGGTTATTAATCCATTTTTTCTTTTCAGATGATCAAGCATGCGATTGTATGTTTTCTCCTTTGACAAATCTGTCTGTTGTCAGGTTTGAGAGAGGCAAGATATATATGTATTTTTTTTTTTCCGTTAAACTGTGATCTAATGCACCTACATACATGGATGTCACACAGCGGTTGGTAGGAAATAATACAATTATTCAAGTTTAAATCTGAAAATACATTTAGATACACATCAAACAGATCATGTTTCAATTTGTTGAGTTCTGACTTAGTGCTTATTCCCTTCAGACACATTTTGCTTGGCAGAGGTTCAGATTCATTTAGTAATGTAGCTGTTTTCAATGCACAGAACGACAAAAGAGCTGGTGCAGCCGCGGGGTAACTGCTGAAGCAAGCAGTCATCTTGGAGAGAAGAAGCCATACCAGTGACGGCATGACTTCCTGTTCGCCACGCCTCACAGTAGCTGTCTGTCTGCCCGTGACCACGAGTGCTGGACCCATGCCACACCATCTTCTCTGGCCTATTGAAGAGGTTATGGGAAAATATTATCTAATAATTGATGGTTTTTGTTAAGGTTCTGTTTAATAAAGACCTCATAATCTCCCTTACCAGGCATCATCGTTGAGAACATCTCGACCATCAAAGGAATATATGCGTGCATTATTTCTCATTTTACCCTCCGATTCACTAAAGATGGATTCCCAGTCACTGAATAATTCTTCATCCTGTGGTGAACAGTGAAAAGCTGTCAAATATGGGGTTAAAACTGTTTAAATAATAAATAAAGGTTCAAAGATTATTCACAGATAAAATAAGATCCACACACACTTGTGCGATGATAAGTCACAGGTTGGTTAATTCAGCACTGAGCTGTGATTGGTCAGAATAAGATAATGAATCTCATTATCTATTTTCAAATCTTATTTTAGTCATTTGTGATATGTTTTAATTTTATGAAACCTGTTACATTTATTTGTGGATGTCATTTTATTTATTTGTGATCATCTTTCTATTTGTGAATGTAAAAAAAGACTATAGACTATACTAAAATATATACATATATATATACACATAATAAGGTACTATTCATTAATATTAGTTAATACACAAGGTATCATGAACTTACATTCACTTTAAAAACTTGTTTAATACTGATTTATAAATATATCTTGTTCATTGTATGTTCATGTTGGTTCAAACTAAATAAACTAATGTTAACTTATACAACTGTATTATACAAATGTACTAGTCTATGTAGAAATGAACATTAAAGGGATAGTTCACCTAAAAATAAACTCACTATTCTCATTATTTACTCCCCCTCATGATGTCTCAGGTGTAAAAGACTTTCAGAACACATTTGAAGAATAATAGAGAAATATCTCAGCTCAGCGGGTCCTTATAATGCAAGTGGATGGTGATCAGACTTTTGAAGCTCCAAAAATCCCAGACAGTCAGTATAAACATCATCCATACGACTCCAGCGGTTAAATTAATGTCTTCTAACATGATACGATCACTTGTGCGGAGAAAATCAATATTTAAGTACTTTTTAAACTCTAAATCATGCTTCCGTTCAGCAGCAGTATGCACGTGTGATGTAAGCATGTTTGCATTTGAAACACACGAGAACTGATGCACATGCGACACTGTAAAACATTTTGTAATTTTAACAGTGAAAAACTGTAAAAATGCTACAGTAAAAAAAATGTTAATTGGTTAACTGTTAATTACCTTAATATATATATGGTAAAATATTGTTTTATATATTTAAAAAGACAATAAATATAGTTTTACCAGAAAATATTGTAAAAAATTATATATATTTTTTAATGTAAAAACTATGATTTTCTGTATAATTGACAGTAAATATTTACATTATGTTTAGCAAGAGTGTACATGTAGTTTTATGGTAAATTATTGTTAAAAGTATGGTAAAAAACAATAATCGGGCGTTCCCAGAATAAAAAAAAATCTGTTCACCATCCACTTGCATTTTAAAGGAACATTCTGGGTTCAATACAAGTTAATCGCAATCAGCAGCATTTGTGTTATAATATTTTAAAATTGATTACCACAAAAATTTATTTTGACTCGTTCCTCCTTTTCTTTAATAAAGCACAAATGTGTGTTCCAAAGACACACTTATAATGCAAGTCAATGGGGTTTAATCTGTAAACATTAAAATACTGTTTCACAAGTATAAACACAAGACATAAACAATATGTGTGTGAACATGATTTTACTGTCATTAAATCACTTAATAACCACATCTGTGTGAAGATATAGACAATTATACAACTCCGTTGCCATGACAACATGACACGAGAAAGTAGCACATCTCAAAAATGATGATTTAATCAACTTTACAGCTCAAATAATACACCAGTTTAACAGAAGAATTAATGCTAAAAAGAACATTTTTGATTTTTTTAAAGAAAAGGAGGAACGAGTCTAAATAATTGTTTTTGTTAATCAACATTATGACGCGTCGACCTGCTGAGCTGAGATAACTTTCTATTTTTCTTCAAATGTGTTCTGCAGAAGAAAGAAAGACACACACATCTGGGATATCATGAGGGTGAGTCAGGGCCGCCGCTGGCCAAATTGGGGTGTAAGTGCAGCCGGTGGACTTTCTGGTGCCTGTATAGTCTGCTTATAGGGAGCGGTGGTACTGGGGTGAGCAAATGATAAGAAAATAAAAAAATTGTGAACTATTAACCAAGATTAATATGCTTAACAGCATATTGTTTACAATTCTGTGACGGTTTTGTGCGTGTTAACTAATATTAATATATAAAACCTTAAAATTGTAAACAGTGTTGATAGTCTTACTTTAAGATTTACTATTGGAAGCTGATCTCGCTCATTTTTTCGGACAATACTGTAGAGATCCTGTAATCGTGATGATAGGAAAGCCCTGAACGTTCCTTTAAGCCCAATGGCTTGTGCCTGTGAGAAGCACTGGTGGTCTACACCTCTGATCCCTCGCATGTCGCCCTGTTGAGGGGAGTTGAGGGCGATCAAGTGCAGCTAAGGTGAGAAAATACAAATGATAATGTTATTGGTACCTGAAAAATCTGAAGAGAAATCACCGGATAACTCAGCTTGCTAGAGTTAATGAGCCAACACATTTGTCACTGTTTAAAGTGCATGTTTGACTAAATTGTTTAGCATGAATTTGCTATTAACCCAGATTATGGCTGGATACCTGGGATAGATCTGCAATTGAGTATGTAAGTGTCTATCACACATGGACCGCTATAAATGATCAGGTACTGACCGCAGGGCCTGATGTATGAGTGTGGCCTGGAGGCTTGGTCTCTTGAACGATCGGTCTGTGATATGGTATACTAGGATATCTGCTGTCAGGATACCCAGACTGATTTGGGCGGCTGCTGTGCACGGGATGTCTGGGATCAGGATAGCCGTGGTAGATTGGGTCGGCTGATGGAGAGTATCCTGAATCAGAGTGTCTGGAGTCAGTTGGAAATAAGTAGCGTGGATCTGTCTGGTCATGGTATCGGGGGTCGTGAGATGGTTGGTATCTGGGATCAGGTGGCACAGGGTACTGAGCCTCTGGTTGAGGAGGGGCCTCTGGGGGAGCGGCTGTAGAGGAGTCCTGAGAGTAGTGAACCACTGGGGGAGGATCCACTGCTGCCACCACCTGGTTGATCAGGCAAAAAAAAAAAAACAATCACAGGACAAATGTACAGAGCCCCTAAGAGGACACGGCGTGAATTTTCTTTCTGAAAAAGTTTTGCGTTCCCTCACAATAAGTTTACCAAAAAGAAAAACACACACAGGTGTCGGAGAGCTGCCCGTAACTCTCTCTCTCTGTCGCACTGTCATTTCCGGTCAGCCCTTATCCCTCTAGGCTTGATTAGCCTGATTAGGGGCCGGGTGTGCGGAATCACGACCCGGCCCGCCCTCCGCCCTGCCACATTCCTCCCTCGTTCTCTCAGGTTGGGGAGCCCCCGGCATGACGTACACCCCCACCCCCCTTCTTTCCCTCTGCCAGCAGGTCATCCCCGTCTACCTGGATGAGAGAGGGGACAAGGGGAGGGAAACTTAAAAAGTAAATGTGGTACTTACGCTCCGTAACGGGGAAGGCCAATGTGGAGGGGCACCGTGAGAGAGGAGATAGAGAAAAGGAAAAAATAAATACATTTACTCACCGGTTTTCCGATACACCGTAGCTTGGTCCTCAGCCACTCCTCCACCCTCTAGCGGATGACAACCATGCTTCCCGGGGAGGATCGGAGGCAGTCCTCCGGCCACTGGCGGACGGAATGCCCCGCTGCGTTCCGGTGGATGGAAGGGGTCTCCCACGCCCCTGGCAGCTGTCCTCCCACTCCAGGCGATCGGCCAGGAGCCCCTCCCCGCTTTCAGCGGCTGGAAGGGGTCTCCTCTGCCTCTGGCAGCGGCCCTGACAGTTCCAGGCGGTCAGTTAGGAGCCCATCCTCCCCTCGCGTTCAGTGGCTCCTCCGTCCCCCAGTGAATGCCCGCGGCTGCTCCGCTGGGGTGGATGGTTGTGGTGAGGACTCTGCTACAGCGCATTCTTCCTCCTTCGTAGGTTTTGGCACCAGTGTAACAAGGTAAACGGGAAAGGAGGTGGCGAGAACCGGCTTGGCAATATAACTGATAATTTAATAATGAACATAACCAAAAAGACAAACACACACACACACACACAGGTGTCGGAGAGCTGCCCGTAACTCTTTCTCTGTTGCACTGCCATTTCCGGTCGGCCCTTATCCCTCTAGGCTTGAAAAATAAAAACCTCCAAATGTAGATTTGAATTACCATAGTTTATTTTTCTATATTATTACTATTGCGAGGGCACACAAAACTCACCCACAAAATTCCCACCCTGTCCTCTTAGAGGCTCCGTACAAATATGATCACACTTTTGTCTAACTGTGAATTCTGGCTTGCATTGATACTTGTGAGTGTTAATCACACGCATGTTCAATACAGACAACAGTTGTGATGTTTTTACACGAGTGGTACGCTGGAAAACTTTTATTTCAACTGTGAGGACAAATGGCTAAAATATGTTTTGTGTTAAACTCACCAGATCCCTACGAAATGGGGTGTATTCTCCAAGCTGAAAAATAACAAGAATAATAATGAAATCATTTAAGAAAATTACCAAAGGTGTAGGTGAGGATGCGCGTTAACAAAGTATGCCAATAAAGTATAATGGCAGAACTAAAGCTAGAATTCAAATGAGTTTATTGACTCAATATTACAGTTGTAATGCTATGCAATGAGAGGACTGTAATATGTGAAATACAAACATAATAAAGACATGTTGAGAATTACCATGATTTGTCTGATGCCATCCTGTACTCTCATATAAAGATCTCCGTTGTCTATTACATAGACCAGCGTGCCTTCTGGTTGCTGCCGAGTAGCAGCAATGGTGCCAAAAGTCCTCAAAACAATCACCTGAGGAAATCAGAACAGATTAGATTGAGCTACTGTCCCATCCCATTAGATGCTAAGATTAAAGGAATTCATTACGGTTTGGGAGGACATGAGGGTGAGTGAATTTTCATTTTTGGGTCAACTATTGCTTTAATATGCTTTTATCAAAGGACCACTCACCCCAGATGACTGTCCAGGGGGTCCGGGAGGACCGGGTGGTCCAGGTGGCCCAGGAAAACTGATGGCTAAAGGATCAAGGTGTTATCATGATTTTAAGCAACTTCACTGATGTTTTGCAATTTATGGGACAGGACAGTGGAGGGAGAGAGAGATCAGGACGTGGTACAGGTCTGATTTGAACCAGTATCATTGTGAGCACAACAGCTCTTTTAACCCTCCTATCGCGTTCAAAATCAGCATTCAGCTTTTGCATTCTTGGGTCAGTTTTGACCCGGTGGACTTTTAAACTTATAAAGCATTTATAATTTAATTGTTTATCAAAACCCATATTTTAGCTCATTGCATGTTAACTGATAAATATAAATGTATCATGTCAGGGTTTTTTTTAAAAAAAAAAACAAAATGAAATTCTTTTCAAAATATACAGTACATTGATTACAGCTAAATCAGTGTGATACATGAAGATTTAAATTTTATATAAAATTTGAATATAATAATGCATTAAATTCAAATAAAGTGAGAATTTCTAGTAATTCTCATATTAATTACTCAAGTCATTACTGCTGAAAAACTACTCAGAAGTCAAAATCACCTTTTTCCAACCAAACAACCTCAAAACAACTACACAACATCTGTACTTGTATACAGTATTTTTAAACTAAATGTATTCAGTTTAATGCCTGAACTGCTGAATGTTAATGTGTGATTATTATCAGATCGGTCTGTAAAGGGCAGCAGAGGAAAATGTGGACAATTCTTCCATTATTCAGACTTTGTGTGCTTGAATTTTTGCTCTTGCGACACCAAACACACAGTTTTTCCTTTGATGTAGTTTATTTGTTATGTCTGTTACATCTGTATGGTCAGTTATGTGTGTTTGTGTGTGTGTGTGTGTGTGTGTGTGTGTGTGTGTGTGTGTGTGCGCGCGCGCGAGAATGTGTATGTGTGTACATGTTTGTAAACAAGATGTGTTCCAATTTTGGGAAAGAGGCTAAATGTAAGTGTTTTTACGAACAATCGAATTCATAAATGTGTGCTCATCTCTGCATAATATGTGTGAAGCCACAATTGATGCCAGGAATGCGATCGATGCAACAATTGTATAACAATGGTTATATCTGTTAAATAATTTCTTCAAAATTTTGGTAGTCTTGACAAGTCACACAGTTTGGTTCCTGTACGAATACTATGTGGTATTTAAAGATTATGATTTACTAAGAGATTATGGAAGTTATATTTAAACTTGGTATTGGAGGAGTGAGAGTGGGCTAGGATCAGTGGCGGACATGGGCAGTCGCCCAGGGTGGCATCTTGCGGGAGGGCGGCACACCCCCGGTCAACAACTTTGGGTGCGTTCTCATCTAGGGTGCGTCTGATGCAATTTAAGATTTTACATAGTCTATTGGACCCCCTTTAGATTGTATAAACTTGGTCTTAAAGACACACCCACCTGCTGGTGATGCCAATCAGAAGACGGGGACACAACCAATGTTTTTTGGTTGAGGGTTCAGAGTTTTGTGTGATGTATTGGACACAAAATTAAATTTTGCCCCAGACTCTGTATTTTAGGTGATGGGATGGTCATTAATATTGGGGATAGACATTAAAAAAAGTTTGGTCCTAGCTGGAGTTATGATCAGCAGACGAATCATCTTCAGGTGGTGGAAGTCAGCTGGGACACCCTCGTTTCGTGGGGAGATGGGCGGGGTGGCAGCATTTGAGAAGGGGATTTTGGGAACAGGATGGAACATTGGATTTTTTTGATAGGAAGTGGGGTGAATATTTGGCTTTGTTGGAGGGTTCTTGGGGAGGGGCAGTGACCCAAATACAATAGGAGGGTTAAATTATGAGCCGTACAAAATAATTTTCTCAACCTATGAGAGTGTCTGTGTGGATTACTCACTTTGTGAGGGTCTGTATGAACCTGGAAGTGATGATTCTGATGATCCAGGTGGACCTGGTGGGCCAGGATTACCTGGACGACCATCATTACCGATTCCTGGGGCTCCAGGAAGTCCAGGGGGACCTGGAGGTCCACTAATAGACTCTCCTCTTGGACCCTATTGCAAAATTAAAGCCTCAGTCACTATTCACTATTTCAGTTATTCTACTCACAGAAAAAAGATGCAATGAATGTGAATGGTGACTGTGGCTGACATTCTTCCTAACATCTTTTATGTAAAAAATAATAATTTGGGTTTGGAACAACATGAGGGTAAGTAACATATAGAAGTCAAATAATTCCACTGTGTGCACAAAAAAGGAAACAATAATTTCATGTTTCATGTCTCACCGGTGGTCCAGGTCTTCCAGGAGGGCCCTGAACTGCACCATATGGAGAATTGTGATAACCTCCTCCCAGATCTCCTTTCTCTCCTTTAGGACCTTGTTCCCCTTTCAACTCATTCTAAAACAAACAGGTGTAATTTACATATAAAGGAATATGGGTACATGCTGTACATTTTACCCATCACACACCCACCCACACACACACACACACACACACACACACACACACACACACACACACACACCCCTAAACCCAATGCAACCCATAACACAACCCCTAAACCCAACAAACCCCCTAAACCCAACGCAACCCCTAAACCCAACGCAACCCCTAAACCCAACGCAACCCCTAAACCCAACACATCCCCTAAACCCAACACAACCCCTAAACCCAACACATCCCCTAAACCCAACACAACCCCTAAACCCAACGCATCCCCTAAACCCAACACATCCCCTAAACCCAACACAACCCCTAAACCCAACGCATCCCCTAAACCCAACACATCCCCTAAACCCAAACCCTAAGCCCAACACAACCCCAAAACCCAACACACCCCCTAAACCCAACACAACTCCTAAACCCAACACATCCCCTAAACCCGACGCAACCCCTAAACCCAACGCATCCCCTAAACCCAACGCATCCCCTAAACCCAACACAACCCCAAAACCCAACACAACCCCTAAACCCAACACAACCCCTAAACCCAACACAACCCCTAAACCCAACACAACCCCTAAACCCAACAAAACCCTTAACCCAACACAACCCCTAAACCCAACACAACCCCTAAACCCAACATAACCCCTAAACCCAACACATCCCCTAAACCCAACACAACCCTTAAACCCAACACATCCCCTAAACCCAACACAACCCCTAAACCCAACACATCCCCTAAACCCAACACATCCCCTTAACCCAACACATCCCCTAAACCCAACACAACCCTTAAACCCAACACATCCCCTAAACCCAACACAACCCTTAAACCCAACACATCCCCTAAACCCAACACAACCCCTAAACCCAACACATCCCCTAAACCCAACACATCCCCTAAACCCAACACAACCCTTAAACCCAACCCCTAAACCCAACACAACCCCTAAACCCAACACAACCCCTAAACCAACACAACCCCTAAACCAACACATCCCCTAAACCTAACACAACCCCTAACCACAACACATCCCCTAAACCCAACACAACCCCTAAACCCAATACAAACCCTAAACCCAACACAACCCCTAAACCCAACCCCTAAACCCAACACATCCCCTAAACCCAACACATCCCCTAAACCCAAAACATCCCCTAAACCCAAAACATCCCCTAAACCCAACACAACCCCTAAACCCAACACAACTCCTAACACATCCCCTAAACCCAACACAACCCCTAAACCCAACACAACTCCTAACACAACCCCTAAACCCAATACAAACCCTAAACCCAATACAAACCCTAAACCCAATACAAACCCTAAACCCAACACAACCCCTAAACCCAACACAACTCCTAACACATCCCCTAAACCCAACACAACCCCTAAACCCAACACAACCCCTAAACCCAATACAAACCCTAAACCGAACACAAACCCTAAACCCAACACATCCCCTAAACCCAACACAACCCCTAAACCCAGCACAACACCCTAACCCAACACAACCCCTAAACCCAACCCCTAAACCCAACACAACCCCAAAACCCAACCCCTAAACAACCCCTAAACCCAACACAACCCCTAAACCCAACACATCCCCTAAACCCAACACAACCCCTAAACCCAACACAACCCCTAAACCCAACACAACCCCTAAACCCAACACATCCCCTAAACCCAACGCATCCCAACCCATCCCCTAAACCCAACACAACCCCTAAACCCAACACGACCCCTAAACCCAACACGACCCCTAAACCCAACACATCCCAACCCATCCCCTAAACCCGACGCATCCCCTAAACCCGACGCATCCCCTAAACCCAACACAACCCCTAAATCCAACAGATCCCCTAAACCCAACACATCCCCTAAACCCAACACAACCCCTAAACCCAACACATCCCCTAAACCCAACACAACCCCTAAACCCAACACAACCCCTAAACCCAACACAACTCCTAACACATCCCCTAAACCCAACACAACCCCTAAACCCAACACAACTCCTAACACAACCCCTAAACCCAATACAAACCCTAAACCCAATACAAACCCTAAACCCAACACATCCCCTAAACCCAACACATCCCCTAAACCCAACACAACTCCTAACACATCCCCTAAACCCAACACAACCCCTAACACAACCCCTAAACCCAATACAAACCCTAAACCCAACACAAACCCTAAACCCAACACAACCCCTAAACCCAGCACAACCCCCTAAACCCAGCACAACCCCCTAACCCAACACAACCCCTAAACCCAACCCCTAAACCCAAGACAACCCCAAAACCCAACCCCTAAACAACCCCTAAACCCAACACATCCCCTAAACCCAACACAACCCCTAAACCCAACACATCCCCCTAAACCCAACACATCCCCTAAACCCAACACATCCCCTAAACCCAACGCATCCCCTAAACCCAACGCATCCCAACCCATCCCCTAAACCCAACACAACCCCTAAACCCAACACGACCCCTAAACCCAACACATCCCAACCCATCCCCTAAACCCGACGCATCCCCTAAACCCAACACAACCCCTAAATCCAACAGATCCCCTAAACCCAACACATCCCCTAAACCCAACACAACCCCTAAACCCAACACAACCCCTAAACCCAACACAACTCCTAACACATCCCCTAAACCCAACACAACCCCTAAACCCAACACAACTCCTAACACAACCCCTAAACCCAATACAAACCCTAAACCCAATACAAACCCTAAACCCAACACATCCCCTAAACCCAACACATCCCCTAAACCCAACACAACCCCTAAACCCAACACAACTCCTAACACATCCCCTAAACCCAACACAACCCCTAACACAACCCCTAAACCCAATACAAACCCTAAACCCAACACAAACCCTAAACCCAGCACAACCCCTAAACCCAGCACAACCCCCTAAACCCAGCACAACCCCCTAACCCAACACAACCCCTAAACCCAACCCCTAAACCCAACACAACCCCAAAACCCAACCCCTAAACAACCCCTAAACCCAACACATCCCCTAAACCCAACACATCCCCTAAACCCAACACAACCCCTAAACCCAACACATCCCCCTAAACCCAACACATCCCCTAAACCCAACACATCCCAACCCATCCCCTAAACCCGGCGCATCCCCTAAACCCGAAACCCGACACAACCCCTAAATCCAACACAACCCCTAAACCCAACACAACCCCTAAATCCAACACAACCCCTAAACACAACACATCCCCTAAACCCAACACATCCCCTAAACCCAACACATCCCCTAAACCCAACACAACCCCTAAACCCAACACAACCCCTAAACCCAACACAACCCCTAAACCCAACAGATCCCCTAAACCCAACACATCCCCTAAACCCAACACATCCCCTAAACCCAACACAACCCCTAAACCCGACACAACCCCTAAACCCAACACAACCCCTAAATCCAACAGATCCCCTAAACCCAACACAACCCCTAAACCCAACACAACCCCTAAACCCAACACAACCCCTAAATCCAACAGATCCCCTAAACCCAACACAACCCCTAAACCCAACACAACCCCTAAACCCAACACAACCCCTAAATCCAGCAGATCCCCTAAACCCAACACAACCCCTAAACCCAACACAACCCCTAAACCCAACACAACCCCTAAACCCAACACAACCCCTAAATCCAACAGATCCCCTAAACCCAACACAACCCCTAAACCCAACACAACCCCTAACCCAACAGATCCCCTAAACCCAACACAACCCCTAAACCCAACACAACCCCTAAATCCAACAGATCCCCTAAACCCAACACAACCCCTAAACCCAACACAACCCCTAAACCCAACACAACCCCTAAATCCAACAGATCCCCTAAACCCAACACAACCCCTAAACCCAACACAACCCCTAAACCCAACACAACCCCTAAATCCAGCAGATCCCCTAAACCCAACACAACCCCTAAACCCAACACAACCCCTAAACCCAACACAACCCCTAAACCCAACACAACCCCTAAATCCAACAGATCCCCTAAACCCAACACAACCCCTAAACCCAACACAACCCCTAAACCCAACAGATCCCCTAAATCTAACCCTCACAGAAAACTTTCTTCATTTATGTATGATTTATAAGCTGTTTTCCTCATGGGGACTGACAAAATTTCCCCACAATGTCCAAAATTTCGGGTTTAATATCCTTATGGGGAAATTTGGTCCCCACAAAGTGATAAATACATGCACGCGCAGGCACGCATGCACACACACCTACGAACGAACACACGCACGCACACACACACACACACCTACGCATGCAGCACACGCACACAGACACATGCACACACTCATGCACGCACGCATATGAGCTTTTGCTCATATTTTTGGAAACATCATACCTTTAATGCATAAATGTCAAAGTTGGTAGTGAGACCTAAAGCACACAAAACACTGGCATTCAAATCACATTTACATTTCACATTTGATATTCATTATTTATTTATTCATATTTATTGAAGGCTTTATGCATAACTCTGGTTAGGTATATAAATCTTACCTGGCAAGCCAGGGACGCCTGACGCTCCTCTTTCCCCCTTGTCTCCTTTTAAAGCTGAAGTAACAGTGAATGAAACAAGAGCACCTCTGAGTTATCTCAAACAAGTAGAACTTTAAATTGACATTTAACATAAATGAATGGGATCACAGTGGATATGATTGGAAAGGGAAACTCACCATAGGGAAACCTTGAACTGCCATCATAACCCTGAGGGTACAAAACATTCTGTTAAACATTGGAAGCCAATAAAGTGTATTTATTTGTTTTAAAGGGGTCATGACATTAGGAATGACATTTTCCTTGATCTTTTGGCATAAAAGATTTTATTGTAAAATGAAAACATGTTGTACATTTCAGAACTTAAAACTTCCGTCCTGATGCAAAAAAAATCGTTTTACGATTATGCTTAATAAACTGACAACGCGTGTGGTCATGTAAAGGCAATAAACTGCATTCTTCTATCAGTTTAAGGTCATAAACGGTGTAAGAATAAAACGATCGACACATTACGTGATTTCGCGTGGCATGTTAACACCTTAACCGGCTTTCTCACCGGCTCGTCCAATCGTCTGTGTTTTTATCTTAATCATTTACTCGTTGACTCCATTTAATTAGTGTTGGCATATGATCGCCAAACACTCTTGGACATTCAAACCTCCATTAACTCTGCATCGCCATAACACTGGTGATCAACATTTCTCCCACTCTAAACTACTTTCATCTTTACATGAGGAAAGAAATCCTGTTTTAAAAAAGGAGCGCCATAAAAGATGAGGAAAGCGCGGAGGGAGTTTGGCAAGGAAGGTGAGAAATGCACGCTCCATCTAATCTTAAACTGGATCTGACTCACATTGTGTATTGTGCTTTAATCAACCGCCTGATCATTGGGGACTTCAATATCCACGTGTGTTGTCCGTCTAAACCACTGGCTAGACAGTTCTCTGAACTTATCGACTCTTTTAATTTGTCTCAGTCGGTTTGTGATTGTGTAACTCATAGGTATGGTCACACACTTGACCTGGTTTTATCCATCAATGATGTGGTCATAGGAGGACAGTTATCGGTCTGAACATAAACCTGTGATTTTTAATGTCAAATGTACTACTTTTACAAACCTTTAGCCATACATCATACCTCCCTTGGCCTCTGTCGAAGCATCCCAACATTAGGAGAGAACAGCTAAAGTTTAACAGTTCTTGATTGCAACAGTTCAGCATGTGTTGCTTCTGAACCAGTCACAATATGAAGCAGACTTTGCAAAGGAACTGTTAGTGAAAGATGGAGCTGGATGGGGTTAAAAACTATTTTGGACCAGACGCCAGTTATTAACGAGCTGGTGCAAACTTACTGACATCTGTAACGTACTTAACATTATGTTTAATAGCAAAGTTCCCCAACACTGCACGCAAGTAACCAATAAACAACAACCACGTAAGCAATTTAATTAATTAATGTTTCATGTGTTGATGACAGTTTGATATTCATGGCTTTGAGCGCAGCATTCACTATCTGTGCTTGTGTAAACCGCTGGATACATTCTGTAGCAACAGTGTTTCACCTGCAATTCTGGTTGTTTTGTGTCAAATGTGCGTTATGTGTAAACACTGAAATCCTTTTTATGGTTGTGGAGCTGGTTTATTCTCTTCCAATCAAGTTTCAAATATATACTGTATGGATGTATTTGAGGGGTTGCACCGGTCACCATGCAGTGTTCTCAGTGTTATGCAAAGATATTAGTGAATCAGAAGAGTGGGCATTTCTATCACGGTCTTGATAAATACTGGAAAATACTAAAATAACAAAACAAAAAAAGTATGTCTGGACCCCTTTAATATTGTCATGAAATAAAAATATGCATTCATTTCAAAAGATTTGAAATTGCTCTAGCAAACAAAACTAGATACTCATTTATCACTCACATTAGATCTGTCCACAGAAACTGGGGGTCCAGGAGGACCGGGTGGCCCAGGTGGGCCAGGGGGACCCTAAAACCAGTTTAAATACATTTAGTGTTCCAAACATTGTCAAGTAACAATGAAAAGAAAAGGATTGAGAAGTTGCTTATTTCTTACCGGGTAGCCATGACTATAACCTCCACCCAAACCTGAATCACCTTTCTCCCCTTTTTTACCATTTAAGCCAGGTCGACCCTTATTTGAACAAGAAGATGTTTAATTCAATTTAAAATATGTTAACGCATATGCTACGGGACAATACCAAACAACACAAGGAATCAGGACGTTTTCAGAGGTACTCACTGGTCTTCCCGGAATTCCTATTTCACCTTTTAGTCCAGTTGGCCCAACAGGTCCCTTATTAATGAAAAACATGTATTCTTGGAGCATCTTAATTCAAACACTCTTGTAATACCAATGCAATCATCAATATTTCTGAAAGGGGAACTTATTTCTCAGTATATCAGAATGACATAAAGACTCACCACAGGTCCCTCTGGTCCTGGAGCTCCTGGATCACCCTTAAAAAAGGGTTTAAAGACACAGTGACTACATACATGCTCTAATAATAATCACCAAACAGAGCTCATCTCTCTAACTGTAAACCACAGATCTCTCACCTGCTGTCGAGACAGTCCAGTGTAAATGGGGATACCACTTGATTCAGGCATCAATCCAGGCTCACCCTTCTGACCCTAAAGAAAAGAGAAAAGTTTGACGTAATGCCAGAGGATGAAAAAGTTTTCCAAACACTGGTGGATATTCATGTATTGCAACAGATGTAGTGGTCATTGTGTTCACGTGTCTTTTGGTTTGTTGCTTTATAAATCAAAAAGTTGCATCTCTAGATCAGGTGTTCATGGTTCCTGTTCCTATGGTGACTGTTTCTAGGTGTATCTCATTAATCAGTCTGGAAAAAAAGCATGTGAAACGAGCGCTGCAGCGACCGCCCACATGACGCTCTGTGAAGAATGTAATCCAGGTGGTCGCCCTACAATCTTAAACTACCAATAAAGGACATGTGTATACTCGGGACATTTATTACCTACAATTTTAAATATGTTTTTAAATGCATGCTCTATGTTTGAAAGCACATGTATTTAATCTGTCCACAGCAAGAGACACAATATTACACTGCCAGACACAGTGTTTAGAAATACAACAAATTCATAAATATAAATACCAAATGAACGGTTGGGATCTGTAATATATCAAACAACACAAAGTACATTTTAAATGATATTTTAAATATAAAACTGCCGATCATAGTTGTGTCCTCACTTTGCATCAACTCTGTCATATTTTTTACAATCCTGAATAAATCAGACAATATCATGATCAGCTGTAACTCTGAGAACACTTTCACACTTCCTGCTCTTGGTGGATGCAACAGCAGGACACGCGGTCTGGTATGTTTTATAGTTTTTCATATTTTAAACAAACAATATTTAAGTCTTGTAACGAGTAGTTGCTGAGATGAGACGGGAGATGCTGGATCTAATTGCAGGCTTTTAAAGAAGGTGATGAACGTGAAACAAACAAACGTGAATTAAAATAGCAACAAACAACTACTGAGAAAGAGTAAACAAAACTAGAGGGTATTTATACACACAAGGGCTAATGAGGGAATGGAGAACAGGTGAGAACAAGGTGGAACAGATGGCAGTGATGAGGGCAGTGCATTATGGGAAATGTAGTCCGGGGGAAACAGAAGACAGAGGACAAAAAAACACTTCAAAATAAGAGTCCTTGGAAACACGACGGAAACACTGAGACAAGTCTCTGTAAGTTATGAAGTGATTAAATGTCTGTGTTTTTTATAAAAAAGACATTGTCTAAAAAGACCTTCACCTAGTTCGTTTTTAGTATTCATTTGATTCATGTTCTATAAGGTTGTGACAGAAGAAAAAACATTACCTTGATAGAGTCTCCTGGAAGTCCTTGTGACCCCCGATCACCTTTTGGTCCTATTGGCCCCTATATATACACACACACACATATATATATATAATCCAAGTTGTCATTGTGCATCATCCATAACTTCTTTAGGACTTTGTTTTATAACAATAAAAGGAGCAATAAGATTTAAAAAGCCACAACAGTGTTACTGCTGAGAGACAATCATATTTGCCATCAGCGGAGACTAAAGGGATGTTGTCGCTACTGGCCCAGTGGGGGAAAGTGTTCTGGCTTTCTGCCTGACAGGTTGAGCAGCCTTAAGATAAAGTTTGGGCCTCGTCAGTCTGTGAAGCTCAAAGCAGGGCACATTTTTCCAGTGGATCCAAATAGAAGAATGACGCATACAAAAATCCCACTGCTTACTAAATTTACAGTGTTCAGCAGGAATAGACTATAAGTGTAGAGCTATAAAACAGAAGCTTATGAAGCCTTAACCATGCAAGAGCTGTGCTTCATACTGATACTTTACACATTAAAAACTTACAGGGAATCCTGCCTGGCCCGCTACACCAGGTGGACCCTGAAAAAACAAGAACAAATCACAAAGCTGTTCACAATGCACAGATAATGTTATTTTGTCTGCCTTATGTTACTGAGTTATGCAATTCGCAAATCATAATTACACAGTCATTAATTATAATACATTTTTGTATTGTTGTGTCTCACCTGTGGTCCTGGGATTCCATATTCTCCATCCTGCTGAAATGAGATGTCATTTGCATTAACAGGTACTGAATGCTGCGTTGTGAAGAAGCAATATGGTGTGATATAGATACATAAGTCCTCATAGGGTGAAACAATCTTTATGATAAAACTTACACTGCCATTAATATACATAAGTGCTCCAGGAGGACCAGGTGGTCCTGGTGGCCCTGGAGGCCCTTGTACATGACCAGGCTGACCCTGAAGATAAACCACAGGTCCACATAATGGTTTCAATGTTGTAGTTGTTTGAATTGCAAAGCAGATGAGGGTTGAGTGATTACACAGGTCACTATCCTGCTCTTCCACAACTGTGTCTTTGAGAAATTTCCCCAAGTCTTCAAATGTAAAAAATGATCACTCACTTTGTCGCCTTTCCATCCTCTTTCCCCTTTTTGCCCCTGTAAAATAGTTGAAATTGAGAAGAAATCAATACATGCTACAATATTACTCTTTAAAGCTGAACGCAGCTTGATCAACTACCACTCACTAGTCCTCCAGGGAAGCCATCCAACCCTGGAATTCCCTCTCGCCCTCTTGCCCCTTCATCCCCTTTCTGCCCTGGAATACCCGGGAAACCAGCTTTACCCTGGGAAGGTTAAAGATGAAAAAGAGAAGTAAAATATGTGCTCCTGAGAAGATGATATTATAATTTGATAACATTATGTAGTGTATTTATTATAAACAAATCCTTAAAAAATGTAGAATCACTAACTCACAGGTAGTCCAGGTAACCCCTGCGGTCCCTTCAGAGAGAAGAAACAGGGATGAGGTGATATAAATACTGTACTGAGGCATCTGGAGTAAAATGAGGGTATAACAGCTGTTCACATTTACCTGCGGACCTGGTTGCCCCATGACACCAGGAATGTACTGAAGAGCAACTTCTTTTTCTTCTCCATCAGGCTACACACGCACAAGCGCACGCACACGCGCACGCACACACACACACGCACACACGCACGCGCACACACACGCACGCACACACACGCACACAAACACGCACGCACACACGCACACAAACACGCGCACGCACACACACACACACACACACACACACACACACACACACACACAGTGCTCTTTGTCAACTAATGCAAAATGCATCAAATTTTGTGTGCTGAATTTCGAGGATGAATTGATTTACAGTGACTCTGAAGACAGGTCCAGGGGTCCAGGGGTCCAGGAGGTCCTGGGAGACCCTGAGGTCCTCTGGGCCCGGGGAGTACAGACAGCCCTTCCTGCCTTGACATCTCTGAAGAACCCTGTGCACCATATACAATTTTTCCAAAAATAATTTATTAGAGTACCGACCATTTTGAGAACAATGTAATCCAGGGTATTCTGGTATGCTCATGCCCATAAAGACATGCAAGCCTCAAGCAATTAGAGATCAGTACATAGATTAAAATAGACCACACATCACACTCCGTGCAGTTAGCAATGCAGTTCTTATATGCATGATGTGGGATACCTGTGCCAAACCAGTCCCCCAGAAAGGCAACCAATTGGAGAAAAAAGAAGTGGAGGAAGAACTTTGCTATGGGGAGAAAAGAATAAATTATCTTCCCGATGGAAAAACCCTCCGAGGTATGTGATGAAAATTGACTCTGATATACAGTATGAGAATATCTGATACATGTCAAAGTTTTAATAAAATCTACATCAGTTCATTAAAGTAGAGTAAGTAGAGTTCTATCTCACCTCTGCATCTCCAGGCAAGCCATGCGTACCACAGTCACCCTAACAATAAGAGAGAGGAATTACATTTACTTTTAATATCAGGCATATGAGGATACCTCTGTTATGTCCCTTACCTTTTGACCAGGAGGGCCAGGAGCACCAGGAATTCCAGGTTGACCTGGGGGACCCTGAGTCATTAAAAGCACAGAACAAACAACAATACAGAATGTAATAAAAAGCAGAACTCAAAAGGAATCATACACACAAATATCACAGGTAACATACATCCATAAAACAACTTATATCCCCACTGTGTACAATTCAGCCCTCTTTTTATTCACTATCAGACCCGCATCACTAAAAGTCAATAGAAAATCAAGTCAGCGTGCTGATATACCAGTGCATGAGCTCAAAAATGTTAGTTTGCATCTTCATAAATCCTGATTTGTTTTCTTTTAACTTAGGATCAAATTCATGAAATTTAGGATCATTTGCATGTTTAGTTGTATGTGTTTTATAAATGAGACTCCAGGTGTTTTCAGTAAGATTCTACCAATCACTGTAAAATAAATATGGGATGAAGAGGACCCTTCATAAATTTGAGTTAATCAGAAGGGTGAACAGCTGCTTCTTGTCTACATGAGCAGGTGGGACAGTGACGCACCAAAATATTCCTCCACTTGAAAACATACAATAGTACGGAAGCCCTGAACCGCAAGCTGGAAAAAAAAAGTCTTAAATTATTTTCTCTGTTCCTACATTTTTTTTTTTCATCTCTCTTAAATGTTTTTTTTCTCTCTTCAAAAAAAATGCATGCAGTACCAACCCTGGCCACCAGGTGCCACTATCAGTAAGCATGTCATCTTATGCTTTTAATGCTTTCTCTGTTGCTGTATAGTTGAATTACACATTTATTATTTATTTAAGTGTTTGCAAGCCTTAAATCAAGACAAAATCAGGTTACATATGTTTGATATGGAGTTATTGTCTTTCTAAACACTCGTATGCCGTTTGTTCAGTGTTACATGGTGGAAGTGAAGGAATGTATCGAGCAAAACAGGAAACATGGGAAAATTATTATTATGTCTGTCCTTTTGAAGTGTTAAGGGTACATCTGGTAATGTTAATATTGATCTATTGTCTAAATGAAAAAAATCATTTATAAATGAAATCCTCACGACTGAACAGGGATGTCATGTGCAGACTTTCGTGGTGAAATTTAATTATAATGATATATTTTAATATAACACATTGTCTATGCTTTTCAAACACACTGTCTACTGCAGAAGTGAAGAGTTCCAGATAAAGAATGTCAAATAAATATCCACATATTAAAATAATAATTCCTTTAACAATTCTAAGCGCAAAACACATCATTTATAAATACATTGTAGCCTATATAACTGTCACGAATGACGGAGAAGGTAGAGTCGGGACGAGGATCTAAGTGCAGCAGGTTTTATTAACAATAACAGAAACCCAAAGGAACACCAACAAAAGAAACATCCACGATGGGAAAAGGTAAATAAACACGGAAGGCAAACAAAGGGTTAACTTAACACGGAAGGTAAACACGTGGATAGCTGGAGTGAAAACGACGAAGGAAGCATGGGAACAGGCATCTACATACAACAAAAGACCGACAAAGGAAAGGAGAAACAGACACGGTTAAATACACAAACACAATGAAGACTCAACGAGACACAGGTGAAAACACTGATGAGTGCAGGCAGTGACGGAGGCCGGGAATTGTGGGAAATGTAGTTTAGATGCTCGGACAGTGAGACTACGGGCGGACAACAGGGAAAACGTGACATGGAATGGGAGCAGTGACGGGTGAAACGGAAAACACGGAGCAGACCAGGAAACATGACATAAAAGTGATGGGTGAAATCAGAGGACATAGGACAGACAACACCGGAACGTTACATAATCCCCCCTCAAAAGGACCGGATTCCAGACGGTCCTAAGAGACAGGAGGGAAAAAACAACAGGAGTAAACAGATGTACAGGGCGAGAGGGGCTAGAAGGGAGGAAAAACAAACAGACCAAAGGGGGCACAAGGCACACAAAGACAGAGTAAGGGGGTACAAGGAACAATTAGGCAGTCCATGGGGGCACAGGGGGCAAGGCAGTCCACGGGGGCAAGAAGGGAAATGGGACAGTCCACGGGGGCACAAGGGGCAGACCGGAAGACCAGGGAGGCCGAGAGGGCAGGTAAGCAGTCTCTGGGGGTGTGTGAAGGGAACCGGGTCAGGTGGCCTGGGGGTGAAGGGAACAGGGTCAGGTGGTCTGGGGGGCGTCCACCGGGTAGGGACAGGTTTAGGAGGCCAGGGAGATTTCGACTGGGCAAGGACAGGTTTGGGTGGCCCGGGAGCTGGCCGAAAGGCAAGGGCCAGTTCAGGGGGCCTGGGAGGTGGCCACAGGACAGGGACAGGTCGAGGAGGCCTGGGAGACGGCCACCGGACAGGGACAGGGACAGGTCCAGGAGGCCTGGGAAGCGGCCTCAGGGCAGGGACAGGTCTAGGAGGTCTGGGAGGTGGCCGCCAAACAGGGGCCAGTTCAGGGGACCTGGGATGTGGCTCCAGGACAGGGACAGGGACAGGCTTAGGTGACCTAGGAGGTGGCCATAGGGCTAGGGCTGATTCAAGGGGCCTGGGAGGAAGAGTGGCCACTCGGGGAGCTGGTGGAGCCAAGGAGGACTTCTGAGACGGAGCAGTCGAAGACTTGGGTGGTGGCGCCGAAGGAGGCGCAGGCAAGGCCGCGGGAGACCCTGGGGGCGGAGCTGCAAGGGGCTCTGGAGATGAAGCTGAGGGAGGCTCTGGGGGCTCAGGAGGCAGAGCTGAGGGAGGCTCTGGGGCCTCAGGAGGCGGAGCTGAGGGAGGCTCTGGAGGCTCAGGAGGCGGAGCCGAGGGAGGCTCTGGGGCCTCAAGAGGCAGAGCAGAGGGAGGCTCAGGAGGCGGAGTCAAGGAAGGCAGAGCCGAGGAAGGTTCGAGGGGCTCAGGAGGCGGAGCCGTGGGAGGCTCAGGAGGCGGAGCCATAGGAGGCTCAGGGGGCGGAGCCGTAGGAGGCTCAGGGGGCGGAGCTCTAGAAGGCTCAAGGGGTGGAGCTCTAGAAGGCTCGGGGGGCGGAGCTCTAGAAGGCTCGAGAGACTCGAGAGGTGGAGCCCTGGAAGGCTCGAGTGACTTGAGGGGCGGAGCCCTGGAAGGCCTGAGTGACTTGAGGGGCGGAGCCCTGGATGGCCCGAGAGGCTTGAGGGGCGGAGCCCTGGATGGCCAGAGAGGCTTGAGAGGCGGAGCCCTGGAAGGCTCGGGAAGCTCAAGAGGCGGAGCTCTGGAAAGCTCGAGAGGCGGAGCTCTGGAAAGCTCGAGGGGAGAAGCCCTGGGAGGCTCAGGAAGCAGAGCCCTAGAAGGTTCAAGGGGCGCTGGCTGTTGGACGGTCCTGGCTACTGGCGTTGGCCCTGGGACGGTCATGGCTGCTGGCGCTGGCTCTTGGACGGTCCTGGCTACTGGTGTTGGCCCTGGGACGGTCATGGCTGCTGGCGCTGGCTCTTGGACGGTCATGGCTACAGGTGCTGGCTCAGGGACGGCCGAGGCTACAGGCGCTGGCTCAGGGACGGTCGAGGCTACAGGCACTGGCTCATTGACGCTTGAGGCTACAGGCGCTGGCTCAGGGACTGTCGAGGCTACAGGCACTGGCTCATTGATGCTTGAGGCTACAGGCGCTGGCTCACTGACGTCTGAGGCTACAGGCGCTGGCTCGGGGACGGTCGAGGACTCAGCCTCGCTCACCGTGGCTGGCGAGGACTCAGGCTCGCTCACAGTGACATGCGTGGGCTCAGGCTCGCTCACCGTGACAGGCGTGGGCTCTGGCTCGCTCACCGTGACCGGTGTGGGCGCAGGCTCGCTCACCGTGGCTGACGTGGGTGCAGGCTCGCTCACTGTGGCTGACGTGGGTGCAGGCTCGCTCACTGTGGCTGACGTGGGCTGGAGAGCGGAGGCTTTCCTTCTCCTCCTCCTCCGGGCGGAAGAAGTTGGCTGCGCTGGCTCATCGATCCAGGAAAGCAGGGGCTCAGGGTCGTCAGCCGGGAACACGAGGGGTGGTTCCTCGGGTGTGAGTTTTCTGAGGGTGAGACTCACGTACTCCCTCCACGTGTGCTCTCTGAATTCCAGCGCTTCCCGCCACTGGGCTGATGATAACCCGCCCCGGTAGATGAGCTTCAGGGAAGCGTCGTCGAACCCAGTGTGGATGGCGACCGTGGAGAAGAGCCGTGAGTACTCGCGAACGGGAAAACCTGCATGGGCCAGTGTGGTGAAAAACGCTGCTAGATCCATTTGCGGTCGGTCTTTCTGTCACGAATGACGGAGAAGGTAGAGTCGGGACGAGGATCTAAGTGCAGCAGGTTTTATTAACAATAACGGCAACACAAAGGAACACCAACAAAAGAAACATACACGATGGGAAAAGGTAAATAAACACGGAAGGCAAACAAAGGGTTAACTTAACACGGAAGGTAGACACGTGGATAGCTGGAGTGAAAACGACGAAGGAAGCATGGGAACAGGCATCTACATACAACAAAAGACCGGCAAAGGAACGGAGAAACAGACACGGTTAAATACACAAACACAATGAAGACTCAACGAGACACAGGTGAAAACACTGATGAGTGCAGGCAGTGACGGAGGCCGGGAATTGTGGGAAATGTAGTTTAGATGCTCGGACAGTGAGACTACGGGCGGACAACAGGGAAAACGTGACATGGAATGGGAGCGGTGATGGGTGAAACGGAAAACACGGAGCAGACCAGGAAACATGACATAAAAGTGATGGGTGAAAACAGAGGACATAGGACAGACAACACCGGAACGTTACAATAACACATCAAAAGGACAGACATAATAATAATTTCCCCATGTTTCCCGTTTTGCTCGATACATTCCTTCACTTCCACCATGTAACACTGAACAAACGGCATACGAGTGTTTAGAAAGACCAACAATTTCAAACAAAACAATAACTCCATATCAAACATAATGTAACCTGATTTTGTCTTGATTAAGGTTTGGTGATAGTGGCACCTGGTGGCCAAGGTTGGTACCGTATGCATTTATTTGAAGAGAGAAAAACTAATAATTTTCAAGAGAGAAAATTATTTAATTTTTGTAAGAGAGAATTTTTTTTTTTTTACCGTTACTTTTTTTCACCTTCAGGGCTTCCGTACTATAGATCCATACTATAAATTGCAGCCTACCAAAATTTCATTGCACCCATTACTTTTTCCAATGGAAATCTATGGGAATGCAAAGAGCAATTACTTTTTGTTGTCTGTATTGATCATTTGGCAATATTGTGTAAAACAGTCCAAGTATTATGATTTTTAGAGTGCCACTCTATTATGCGAGGACACAACACATGTCAGGTTGTGCATTTATGCGTGGCCAACGGTGGATCATTGCTGACGGTCGAGGTTTGAATCTATTATAGTTGGTAGTATGGAAAGAAAACGTTCTTACAGGATGGCCAGTGGTCCCATTTTCTGCAGTTGGGTCAGCTGCATTAGATCCAAATCCTGATCCTCCACTGGGTCCTGGGGGCCCAGGTGGACCAGGGGGACCCTGAGGTCCACGAAGACCCTGAGAAAGATGTAAACATATTGAATTAAGTAGATTTAACAGAAACTAGTGGCTTCCACATGACCGAACCAGGGCATCATCGTGGCAATCAAGCCCATCGTCAAACAGCAGCATCAAGTGTAATTCAAAGACAGCGCCAACAGCTGCATTCTCGGTTTTACATTTAGCTGTCTGCCTTGATCTACATATGCACATTGTTCCAAATTTTAAGTCTGCGCTATATCAGAGGCCTTCTCCAGCATTAAATCCGTGCCCGGATTCAACAGCTTCTCTTTGACTTTAGGCAAATTTGTGGCAAAGTGTCACACCATCTCGTCACTGTCCTTTTCAAACTCTGTTTCAAAACACTCAAATGTCAAATTTTCACTGGAATTGGAATTCCACAAACATCGGATCAGTCTTATCCTCGCATGTTAGTTCCCAAGAGTTTTACATATCGTACGTGGTTTCCTCTGGCTTTTCTTGGAGTGGGCCGGAGAACATGAGCTGAACGTGCTGGCGAAATCTCCTCCACGAGTCCCAATCTATCCTTGTTGCAGGAACACTTGCCAAATCCATTTAGCAACCGCAGATACATTTCGGACACCATGTATTGTTCTTGTGTAATCACTCTTGATAGTATCTTACAAAAATCATGATCATTATCAGCTTTACTCTCCCTTTGCTGACACTGGTCAAGCAACTAGTGGACCTCAGAGATATTCCAGGTGGGGGAAGGTAGACACATGCAAAGCCAAGGAATGTTGGGTGAGTAATTCACTCCATTCCTCCATAGGAAAGACACATAAAACCCATAAACACTTTATAAACAAACTGTTATATAAATGAACATGCACATCCCCAGGACATTGTGTGTCTCGTATAGTGTCTTTTGTAATGTATACCGTTTTATGCATGCTTTATGACAGAACCACTAGATAATGTAAAATTATTGGTATAATAATGCTTCCTATCAAATTAATCCTTTGCATTGGGTGCTTGTTATATTAATCAGAGCATAAACGGGCACAAACTGCAGCTTACTCCAATCATGCAAATGAGTCAGCTTCCAAAACAAAGGAACTTTTCCCGCTGGAAAATTGCCCCGTTCTCATTGGTCAAGCCAAACTCGAGAGGAGTGACCTCCCTCAGGAGCTAATAGGCACTGTCGGAGTGACCTCTCTCTCTCTATCTCTCTCTCTTCCTCTTCTCTCTCCGTTCTTCTCCTTGTTGCTGTTCGTGTGGGACCGGAAACACCCGGTCCGACTGCGAGGTCACGGGACAGCAGGCCCCAAACACATCATGCCATGTGTAACTTCCTCGACCATAACGGAGTCAAACTAACACTGCAAGTTCATCATCATTTCTTCATTCAAAGCGGAAGAAGTGGATTGCAACTTCAACACCATCGATTCAAGGAACCATCAAGACTTTCTCCTGAGACTGCATCCGGGCGCTCTCTCAACAGCCAAGGCATTGCAAGTATCATACAATTAACTAACTAAACAGAGGTTTAGTATAAGCTGAAAACCCCTTTTAACAAAGGTGCTTTGAAGTAAGCAACTGATAGTTCTAGATTATTGTGCTGAGTGATCAGATGCATTTTAAATAATTGCAAAAAGCTTCATTGGAATTTTTTTTAAACTTTATCACAAAAACCAAAGTTTCACTGTTTTTTGGCCCTGGCACAAATTGACCAGCTATCATAATTTCACTAATCATATCCGCAGCACCTGGGAAAGTGTGAACGAGCACTAGTCAGGTGACATCACTCGATCATTCTGATTGGATTATAACAGCAGACTGATCGCTATAAAGGTAGGGAAGAAGTGCTTCCAATCATTGTGTTCTTGTTAGTGACAGTTAAAGAAAGATGTGCAGCCATCATCACTTTGCATCAAAATGGCCTCACATGCAAAGAAATTGCTGCAAGGAATATTGCACCTGAAAGAACCATTTACTGGATCATCAAGAACTTCAAGGAGAGAGATTCAACTGTAGCAGTGAAGAAGGCTTCAGGACGTCCCAGAGTGTCCAGCAGGTGCCAGGACCGTCTCCTCCTGAGGAGTCAGATACGGAAGCGTGTCAGCACCAGTGCAGAGCTCAAGATTGGCAGCAGGTTGGTGTGAGGGCATCTGCACCCACAGTGAGGCGAAGACTTTTGGACAATGGCCAAGGATTGGACAGCAGAAGACTGGTGCAAAGTTATTTACTCTGATGAAGCCCTCCTCCGACTGTTTAGGACATCTGGAAAAGAAAAGGTGAACACTGCCATGAGTCCCGTGTCGTGCCAACAGTGAAGCACCCTGAGACCATCCATGTGTGGGGTTGCTCTTCATCACAGGGAGTGGGCTCTCTCACAATCCTGCCCAAAAACACTGCCAAGAATAAAGAATGGTATTAAAACATCCTGCAAGAGCAACTTCTCCCAACGGTCCAGAAGCAGTTTGGTGATTTGCATGATGGAGCACCATGTCACATGGCAAGAGTGATAATGAAGTGGCTCGGAGATCATTACATTGAAATTTTGGATCCCCGGATCTTAATCCCATAGCGAACCTGTGGTCAATCCTCAAAAGGCGAGTGGACAAGCAGAAGCCCATAAATCGTGATCAACTCCGAGCACTAATAAGGCAAGAATGGATCTCCATCAGTCAGGATTTGGTCCTGAAGCTGATATCCAGCATGCCAGAGTGAATTGCAGAGGTGATGCAGAACAAGGGTCAACACTGTAAATATTGACTCTTTGCATATATTGAATGTTTTTGCCAATAAAAGCCTTTAAAACTTATGAAAGGCTTCTCATTGTTTTCCAGTGTACCACAGAAACATGTGAAAAAATAATCTACAAATACTGAAGCAGCAAACTTTGCAATACACAACATGTATGTCACTTCCAATACTTTTGGCTATGGCTGTAAACATCAACAAGATCAGTGTCATATATTATTTTATTAGAAAAAATATCCTATTAAAATAAATGGCCACTGATGTTTTTTTGGCAGCATGCACATTAGCATCTGTACATGTGGGGTGGTGCTGAAAGACCTTATTTGGAGGTGGTTTGGGCTTGTTTTATGCTAATTACTAACTGTGGGCATGCACTCCTTTATTTAGAATAATCCGGATTCATTAACATTAATGAATGTGTACGCACCTGTCGTGAATCAGGTTGAAATGTTGCATGAGAACATTTTCTATATGTATAAGTGTGTCAAATGCAGCCAGTTATTAGTCAATGAAACCCGTTGTCTGGTTTTGAATTTAGCACGGGCACTGCCCACATAAATATACATCATCAGAATTGTCCTGTAATTATTGTGTGACAATTTGACAGGTCAAAATGTCAAATTGTTGTCTCCAGGGTCTATGCCGAGGTTGATGCTTCACTCACAACGCTAATGCGAGTCATGTGGAAGCCCCTTCAGACATACAGATTGTTGGAAACAGAATTATGATATAAAAAATACCGGCAACAACCCAGAACCTTCCATATCCATAATGGTCTAAAGAGGGAACAAAACACAGTTTTAGTGAATTCATGATGTTTATGGCAAGTTTGCATCACACTGTGTCGATGTTCAAACTGCGGTTTAATAGCAAAATTATTTTATCCTGATAAAAAAGAAGCTTTTAAAAAAATGAAACAAAATGCATGTCATCTCGTAGGCTGTTTTTCGTGTCTCTTCCAAAATGTTGAGAAGACAATTAGTTAATGACAGCATTGGATAAATAATCCCCGACAGCCTATGAAAATAATCAATAGCAGTTCACTTTGCCGCCTTTTTGAGTTCAGAGTTCAACAAACAGCTTTTTTGACTAATCAAATATACTGAAAACTTAACTGGTGAACCAGAGATGGGAGTGCAGCGAAAGCTTTATCGTGATTGTGCCATTAGATCATTAAAGCCCTTCTTCTAATGAAAGTCCAGAGTGGCATTTGTTATATCCATACTCACGGTCCCGTCTGAGATTGAGGGTCCAGGAGGTCCAGGTGGCCCCGGTGGACCTCTTGGGCCCTGCTGTCCATCCCCTTTCTGTCCCTAAACATACAAAGAAAACAAGATGTAATAAAATGGTAACACATGTAATGCTTGACTTGACATAGCTTGAGTTTAATATGTAAAGTCATAATGAACTACTTAATAAATTGGGCTGTCAATCAATTCACATTATTAATCAAATTAATTCTACAACATGACAATTAATGAATCGAATTAATCAGATATAAATGTTTGCAGAGAAAGCCCACCAAATAACATGCATTATATAATGTTTAAATATTTAGATTTAAATCATTATAACTTATATTTGTATTATGAATATGATATAAATAGTTAAAATTCATGACATTATTGTGGCAGACGAGTACAAAGAGTGGCTTTAGATGGCAATATATAGTTAATTGAAATATTATTAAACATCTGCCTATCACTGTCCTACAGTCTGTAGGGGATTTATTATAAGGGCTTTTCTAAGGATGCATTTGCGTCATAAATAGAGTTTTTAAGTTGCTGTGTCAAATGAAACTTAGTTTGAAACTTAGATCACTTCTCGAGATCCCTGCATTTGTCGTGGAAAATTGCAAATGAATCTCTCTAAGTTGTAAGAAAACTCTCGGAGTCTTGAGTTCCAGATGCCAAAGTTGTAGTTTATCGAACACCAACAAACTTGAGACCGGTCAGCTGTCCGTTCTGACTCTCTTAGTCCAAAACCTCCTCTTCTATATAGTTTGTTATCTAGCATTATTTTTGTAACCAATGGATACTATTTGCCACCATTATCTCACAGAGCCTTTTGATATCTTTTTACTGGTAGAAACTTGGCTTTAGTCTATCTTGTTAATTAATTTGACCACTAGTTGTTTTTACTCCTTATCTTCAACTGTGTTTCAAGGTCCTTAGCCTCATTATTTTGTGGCCTCTGCAGCATCAACACTTTTAGTAACCTCATATGCTCTCTCCTGGGTCACACAAAGGCCAGGAAACTCATATAAGTACTTTGATATAAAAACATACTAGAATATTGAAAAATATACTATACATTCGGCAATGCACTCCGTCCAGCTGTGTTTGAACGCAAGAACACTTTCTCATCTTGTGCCGTCTCTGGTGTCAAGCAAGTCTGAGTGTGGTTTGTTGCCTAGACAGCTGGAGCTTTGCTTAATGCCCCCTGCTGAAATTAGGAAGTACTTCATGCTTGAATTGGATATTCCTTATTATGGTCGACATTTTCCCGGTGGGCCAATGCACTTTGGGGCCGAGCAGGGGTGGACTGGCCATTGGAAGAACCGAGCGGGCTGGTGGGTCAGCAGCAAATGTGCTGAATGGGCCGCGATAAGCTAAATTGAGCCGCCGTGTTATGCAGAATGGACCACAAAAGGCCGCCGCGATTTGCAGAAAAGGAGAGCGAACACCAACCCCCCCCCCCCCCAACAAGTTTTGGGCCAGTAAATTTTTTTAATGCATAATTTTCCATTTTTTTTAAATAATTAATCGCACTGAATTGAAACGTTAAAATCAACAGCCCTATTTATAATCATTAATGAAACAAAATTAGAATTCATTAACTAAACTCAGATTTGGCAAAACACCTTCTGCCCTATAGGTCCGACAGCACCAGGTGTTCCTGGAAAACCACGAGGTCCTTCAGGTCCCTGTATGGGGACACCACAGACAAGTGTTGAATAGTTGTGTGAATAAAGGGTTTATTGAAACATGAATAATAACAATAATAATAATAATAATAATAATAATAATAATCTGTTTAGAACACTCACAAGTTTACCGTCCTTTCCTGGATCACCCTATAAAACATCCAAATGATAGAAGCCACTGTTAGAACTGCTTAAAGCTTTCTATGTGTTGTCAACAATCAATGGCTATCCTTTAATTGGCATCAGTCATTGTTAAGAGAGTAATAAGGTGTCAAAGGGAATTTTTGTTACTCACTGGTTTCCCCTCTGAGCCAGGGGGACCGGGTGGGCCCTCTTGACCTGGTGCCCCAGGTGGGCCCATTTGACCGTGCACCCTCTTCACCTTTGTATCCCCAGTGTCTATCAATTCCGTTACTGGACCCTGGGGACCAGGTGGCCCAGGCGGTCCAGGAGGGCCACGATCACCTTTGGGGCCCGGATATCCTGATCCAGTATTATTCTATATACAGAGATGTGGACATCAGCTGCTTGTTCATTAAGATAACTGGAAAATATCCCGGCAAAGTCAACATCCATTAACTAACTGGTCTGGTGAATGCCAGAAATGTGCTACAAAAGGTAGCAGTGAATGAGGTCATTACATTCATTGCTTTCTCTTCACAATGACCCTAAAGAAGGAAACAGGCATGATTAAACAACCTGTTCCCACCAGAGGCATGTCAACATTGAACGTGAGTGAGGACTGAGACTGTCAGTCACAAACATTTGGCCTAATATCTTCTTTTGTGTTCAATGGGAGAAAAAAAGGTTTGGAACAACATGGCAGTGAGTGCATGATGATAGAATATTTACCAAATTGCATATCCATACTATGGTTAATAATTCTTTCAATTCTAGTTACTTATCTCTCTAAAATGGTTTCCATTGCAAACTTACTTGTTTAAAAAAATAAAATAAAAAAAGAACAGTCACACCTTCTCTCCACAGATTCCGCTTTTTGACCCTTTGAGGCCTCCTTGGTCCCCTTTTTCTCCACTCACACTTTTATCTCCTTCAGCACTAGAGACACCTGGTGAATAAAGTATAGGAAGTGTCATGGACAACAGCTAATCAAATGCACTGTGGTGTAACCTAATGTATCCCATACATTTTGAAATAATCTGACACAAACGCCTCTCAGCTACCTTTAATCAGTAACACAGCAAACATATTGTTCTTTGTACTCTACAGTACATGCTGTATTTGGCGTATATCTGATGTCATTTGTATGAAAAATAACAAGCAATTAACACGAATTTTTGAATCCAGGGTGTGCTGAGTGACTCCAGTCAGGCTTCCTAAGCAACCAAATGGTCCCGGTTGCTAGGGAGGGTAGAGTCACACGGGGTAACTTCCTCGTTGTCGCTAAAATGTGGTTCTCGCTCTCGGTGGGGCGTGTTGTGAGTTGTGCGAGGATGCCGCAGAGAAAAGCAAGAAGCACCACATGACCTAGGTCTCCGTGGTAACGCACTGAGTAAGTCACATGATAAGATGCCACCCGGATTGAGGCGAGTCACTATGCCACCACGAGGACCTAGAGAAAATTGGGAATTGTGTATTCCAAATTGGGGAGAAAAAGGGGAGGAAATCACCCAAAAAAACCCTGAAATTTTTACAGCTTTTTCAGTGTCATTAAAAGTATTTGATAAACAGATATTCAGTATTTTCAAAGGTCAGCACACATATTTCAGAATTCCAGCTCTCTGCATGAGCATGATTCTGTATCCCAAACTCTATTTATGTCTGCACCCCAAGAGAAATGTTGGCTGAAGAAATAGCTACAGTGTTTTGGCAGTTAAAATCTTCTGTTTCATGTTTTTAGGTACAAAATATAATGTTTTAATATGCTGATCATAAGACTTACATATTATTAGACTTATGAAAGATGATTGCATTTACTGCATTTTCCAAAAGATGGCACTACAGTGTTTTACTCTGAAGAGATGTGTGCCTGCATGCATATATCAGCATCATATTTGTCTTATTTCTTTATCTGAGCACATCTTACATATGGCAACAGCCAGCGGTGAAGTCATGTCCACTGGTGAAAGAAGTGAAAAAAGGATAGAAAAGTTTGGGGACAGTCAACGTAATGAAACCGTCTTCCCCCTTTAATAAAAAAGATTTGTAGCTATATATAAAATAATACAAATATTCATATTAAAGCAGATTACCTCTTAAGTCTTTGTCTGTCCTGTTTGACCATGACTGCCAATCAACTCAACTCCTTCCAACTCTACATAGTGCATGCCCCTTCACATAGTATTTTGAAGGGGTCTGTATTTAATTTGTGTTAGGAAAGTGATAGAATGACACATTTATCATTTTAGCGCTCAGAAGGGTGCCCATGAGTGCCTCCTTTGGGCCCAGATTATACTCTAAGGCTAATCTTCTCCTCCTACTCTGCTACACCCAAAACTGTCTCGCCGGAGGCGGTGCTCAGTGCCCTCTTTCCAGAGATTGCGATTTTGATGAGGAGGGGAAAAATGTTTTCCCCACTCTTCACATTCCCTGCTCCGGTGGTCCCAGAGGTCCTTGCGATGAAGCCCCTCTGCTTCCTGCTCAAATGGTCCTGAAGGTCCCCATGACCTTGTCTTCTTCAGACTCCCCTGACTTGCCATTGACTTATTCTAAATACACACTTGCTCTGCTTAAATTCCATAGTGCAGATACAGATTCCCGAGTACTGTCACCGTCTTGGTCTCCTGATCTGCCAACACATCCTGGTTCTCCAGCTCACCTGCCGGCTCCGCCCTGGTCTCCAGCTTGTTTTACCGCCATGCTGGTCACAGTGCCCGCTCCTTGTCTGACCTGTTTTAGTTTCTTGTTCTTGTGGTGAGCAATTTTATGAAAGTTTCTTCATGCATCATGTAAAAATAAGCAAAATGGCAACAGCACCAAAGGTAGTTTACATATGTAACCAAGTGGAGAAATTTTATATAATATAACTCTGGACATAAATTGGACGTGGCCCCTTTAAGAGTTTTGCGATACACGCTGTGTTACACACATGTGCAGGTTAGATCCTGAGAGCATAGGTTGTGCAAGAGAGCGCCGGGTTTTGTTCATCGGTTGATCATTATGTGGGGAAAGTTTTACACAAAATGCTCATAAGTTGCATTAAATATGTGTTCAGAACAGTTGTATGTGTTAAATGCATAAAATACTGCGAGTGCTTAAGAGTGTTTAAGCATGTGTTAAATGCATAAAATACTGCGAGTGCTGAAGCATGCTTAAGCATGTGTTAAATGCATAAAATACTGCAAGTGCTTAAGAGTGTTTAAGCATGTGTTAAATGCATAAAATACTGTGAGTGCTTAAGAGTGTTTAAGCATCTGTTAAATACATAAAATACTGCGAGTGCTTAAGCGTGTTTAAGCATGTGTTAAATGCATAAAATACTGCGAGTGCTTAAGCATGTTTAAGCATGTGTTAAATGCATAAAACACTGCGAGTGCTTAAGAGTGTTTAAGCATGTGTTAAATGCATAAAATACTGCGAGTGCTTAAGCATGTTTAAGCATGTATTAAATGCATAAAACACTGCGAGTGCTTAAGAGTGTTTAAGCATGTGTTAAATGCATAAAATACTGCGAGTGCTTAAGCATGTTTAAGCATGTGTTAAATGCATAAAACACTGCGAGTGCTTAAGCATGTTTAAGCATGTGTTAAATGCATAAAACACTGCGAGTGCTTAAGAGTGTTTAAGCATGTGTTAAATGCATAAAATACTGAGAGTGCTGAAGCATGTTTAAGCATGTGTTAAATGCATAAAACACTGCGAGTGCTTAAGAGTGTTTAAGCATGTGTTAAATGCATAAAATACTGCGAGTGCTGAAGCATGTTTAAGCATGTATTAAATGCATAAAACACTGCGAGTGCTTAAGAGTGTTTAAGCATGTGTTAAATGCATAAAATACTGCGAGTGCTTAAGCATGTTTAAGCATGTGTTAAATGCATAAAACACTGCGAGTGCTTAAGCATGTTTAAGCATGTGTTAAATGCATAAAACACTGCGAGTGCTTAAGAGTGTTTAAGCATGTGTTAAATGCATAAAATACTGCGAGTGCTGAAGCATGTTTAAGCATGTGTTAAATGCATACAATACTGCGAGTGCTTAAGAGTGTTTAAGCATGTGTTAAATGCATAAAATACTGCGAGTGCTGAAGCGTGTTTAAGCATGTATTAAATGCATAAAACACTGCGAGTGCTGAAGCATGTTTAAGCATGTATTAAATGCATACAATACTGCGAGTGCTTAAGAGTGTTTAAGCATGTGTTAAATGCATAAAACACTGCGAGTGCTTAAGAGTGTTTAAGCATGTGTTAAATGCATAAAACACTGCGAGTGCTTAAGAGTGTTTAAGCATGTGTTAAATGCATAAAACACTGCGAGTGCTTAAGAGTGTTTAAGCATGTGTTAAATGCATAAAACACTGCGAGTGCTTAAGAGTGTTTAAGCATGTGTTAAATGCATAAAACACTGCGAGTGCTGAAGCATGTTTAAGCATGTATTAAATGCATACAATACTGCGAGTGCTTAAGAGTGTTTAAGCATGTGTTAAATGCATAAAATACTGCGAGTGCTTAAGAGTGTTTAAGCATGTGTTAAATGCATAAAATACTGCGAGTGCTTAAGAGTGTTTAAGCATGTGTTAAATGCATAAAATACTGCAAGTGCTTAAGAGTGTTTAAGCATGTGTTAAATGCATAAAACACTGCGAGTGCTTAAGAGTGTTTAAGCATGTGTTAAATGCATACAATACTGCGAGTGCTTAAGAATGTTTAAGCATGTGTTAAATGCATAAAACACTGCGAGTGCTTAAGAGTGTTTAAGCAGGTGTTAAATGTACAGCTTCAGCTTACCTGTTGAAAGAGGTGGTGGAGGCAGGGGATGCAGAACTTCCTTTAAAAAAAGAAAACACTTCAGAGCAACACATTTTGCAACTATCATATGATGTTGCTTTACAAAAACATACTTAGCAACAGCATTTCACACAGCTAAAACCACTTTATACAGCTATTTTACATTAATTTGTCTGACATGCTCTATTCAAAGATGTATTTCAGTGCAACTGTCACTCTGTGATGACTTGTCTTTTGAATATCTAATTAATTTGCTAAAAGGTGCACCACACATTCTGTTTATAAGCCTCTTCAACCTTTGTGGAAGACAGTCTCAACTACAATTTCCACCGATTTTGAACTTTTGGCTAAATATTCCTGAACACAACACTGTCAAAGACCTCATAACTGTTTAGCACATGGATGGACCCACCGACAATCATGGGTACACACAAGTGCTGTAAAATAACTAAGTATGAATACTTAATTACTATACATAAGTAGCTTTTTTCCAAATTTATATTTTCTTGAGTATTTACATTTGATGCAACGTTAACTTAATTATTTACTTAATTATTTGGAAGTGAGGTTTACGGTTCATTATTTGCGAAAATAGAGAAGAGTGCAGCTTATAAATAGTGCACACTGTGTATGACTGACAGCAGCCAGTGCTAGTAGACACAGGAGCGCATGCACTTATGGAGTCTGCGTTAGACCAGTGAGGTGCATTTTTATGCAGGACTGTTGAGAAGGTCTGACCATTAATAAGTCTAAACATAAATGCATTCTTTACTGTATGTGGGCCATAGAAAACCGAGGATCACAGAAACCATGAAGGACTTTTATAAAATGTTGAGGAATAATGACAGCAGGTGCTTTTAACATGTGGTTGAGCTTCTTTCATAATTCAGATTATCTATTTATTTAGGGGCATCTCTAGACCTGGGCTGAGGAGCCTGTAGTCCCTGATCTTCTCTGGACAGCCCAGAGTGTTTTAGAGACACAAGAGTGAAAGTGAATTAACGACAGTAATGATTGTTAATAGCAGTCGCTCCTAAACTGGGTGCTGCATACTTTTGGTTCTCATTACTGGACCTGAAACACAGAGAATTGACTCAATCTGATCAAACGCCTTCTTGATATGTTGATTTCTCAGTCACAGACACTGTGCATTTTATGAAGGCTATATCCATGACACCAACATCTGCTGACTCTTTTGATTTCCTCCTTGATAACTTTAACTCAAAAGTTACAAATGCAATTGATGACCTCTCTCCAGTAAATCACAGAAATATCACTGGCAAGTTTAAGGCACCATGGAGAAACAAAACTACAGTACAAAGCATGAAAAAAAAAGAAATAAATGAATGCAGGAAAGCTGCACAAATTTTACACAAAACAAAACTTGAAGTCCATTATAACATCTATAAAGACAATGTGGAACTAGACACAGCTGCTGGACTGACCTTCTACTCAAAGATTATAAATGCAAAATCACCAGTTCCCTTTCTGTCACTCACTGGACGTTGTGTCGAATGAAGTGACACAAGGGGTCTTCCTGGGACACCAAACGTACCTCTGAACCTGAGAAAAGGCCAATGTCAAGTTGGCAGACAGAATTTGCATGCCCGCCCGGACATACGGTTATAAAGGGAAGCGGGGCAGAGAGAGCCAGTCAGAATTTTTCTTCAAAGCCGAACGTTTGTGCAACAGCAAGCTGAGTTCACCACTGTTTCACTCACCTCTACTGGCGATAAGCACTGCTGTTGGATCTACGTCGCATTTCCAGCTGGCCTACCTGTGACTCGTAGTGGGTCTGGCCACGAATTGCTCCGCTGAATTCACTGGAAACACTCTTTCAGGTAATGAAAGCGCTGCATTCTCCTTGGGCAGCCCCACTGCCCCGGTCACCGTGCTTGTAGAGTCCCCCCTCATTAGGCTGGACCTACCACTGCACCATTTCCCACGTACGGCTTCACAAACCTCGTTGTGTGTTTGCCACATGTTACCTCCCCCTAGACTGGGCAGGATGTGGCCTCCGCTGGATCTTTTCTCCCTGAAAGTATAGGACCGGGAAAGACCGCCTTCCCCGATGCGTTTCATAGCGTTAAGATAGCCCTAGCCGCTTCACGTCCTATGTGAAAGACATAGTGAGAGAAAAGGCAGCGGCTGCCGGGCTTGCTCCCATGCTAGTCATGTAGCGCCTGTTCCCCCCCTCAGGGGTGCGGGGAACCTACGGTTTGTATGTGACATCTCTTTGGAGGCGTTGAGGAGGGTTACATGCAGCCGACACAGTTACCTCTAGCACGCAGTAGCCTGCTTGCACCTGTCTCAACCGTTCACGTAACACGGTCAGTGCGTGGCGTTTTTAGATGGAATCCCTTGTATCACTTCATTCAACACAACGTCGAGTGAGTGACAGAAGGGGAACGTCATGGTTACTGCTGTAACCTCTGTTCCCCGAGGGAGGGAACGAAACATTGTGTCCCTCCTGCCACAGCAGTAGACCTACCACTGTAAACGGCTGTACCTTATTTTCGGCTCCTCAGTGCAAAATCCTGACTGGCACTCTCTGCCCCGCTTCCCTTTATACCCATATGTCCGCGGCAGGGCATGCAAATTCTGTCTGCCAACTTGACATTGGCCTTTTCTCAGGTTCAGAGGTACGTTTGGCATCCCAGGAAGACCCCTTGTGTCACTTCATTCTTGTTCCCTCCCTCGGGGAACGGAGGTTACAACAGTAACCATGACGATATTCTTAGAAAACTGACAGACTGCAAAACTAGGTATATATACTTTCATTTGAACTTGGATTATTATTCCCTTGCTCGTAAATGATTTAAAATGAATTTAAAGGGTCTTTTATTTTTATGAAAAACAAACTTGCCTAACCTTGCCTTCACATTTAAACATACTAAGCACAGGAGGGAAAAAAACGATATCACTGAAATACATACTTCATTTCGTCTCGTCTCGGTTCTGTCCCATATTCCACTCCCATTTTCCCCAGAACCCTAGAAAGAATGAGAAGCAAACCTTACCGCATATATACAGTATATACATTATAACAAATATACATCCCAAAACAATGAACCATGGGAAAGAATCAAAGCATATTTCAAACAGGTGAGACAAGGGAGAGCTGGACAGGTGCCAACAGTTGCAGAGAGGCCAATGGAGAACATACAGTATATATATTTACATTTACATTTATGCATTTGGCAGATGCTTTTATCCAAAGCGACTTACAGTGCAATTATTAGAGGGACAATCCCCCCGGAGCAACCTGGATTTACGTGCCTTACTCAAGGACACAATGATGGTGGCCGTGGGGTTAGAACCAGCAACCATCTGATTAACAGCCCTGTGCTTTAGCCACTACGCCACCACCATAACATATACATCATCGCAGTGCTGATGACAAAACAGTCAACGAGCAGGGGATGCACTGCATACAGCTCATTTACACAACCTAATACTTTTGAATAGGCTTTCTTCTTTTAAATTGACGTTACTTGACAGAAAATACAATATACAGACGCAGACAGTGCAATAACCAGAATTTAATTATTAAATTGCATTTATCCCAGCCTATTAGCGCTTTGTGCGTGTGATTTCGCCAACCCAGTTGTGCCTAAACGAAAGCACATACTGGCATTAAAATATAAAAACTTCATGGCCATACCCGCAGACTTCACATCTAATATTTGTATGTTGTGATTGTTATGTATAGATTACATCATGCATCTGTAACTGGTCCTACTCGACTCATTCCGAGCGGGATTAGAAGCGGCGATCCCCGGCATGGGAGTCAGACACGCTAACAAGGAGGCTAGAAAAGCCATGGCCTCTAGTCTCGGTCACTAGTGCGCCTCTTAAGGCTGGTCCTGCATGGGAGGTAGGCTCGCTAACGAGGAGGCTAAAGGCTACAGCCACTAGTGCGCCTCTTGTGGCCAGGGGAGTGAGGCTTACGCACTGCGCAGCACGCACCAACTGGCAACCGCTACACTCACCCCCCTAAACCTCACCCCCATCAGGGTCACGGCACCACCGTAGCCAGTCCTGCTCAACCCATTCTGAACGTAATTTGAACCGGGGTCTCTGGCATGGGAGGCGGGCATGCTAACGAGGAGGCTAAAGGATACATCTTCTAGCATCAGCATCAGGGGAGTGAGGTTTCCGCACTGCACAGCACGTACCAACTGGCAACCGCTACACTCACCCCCCTAAACCTCACCCCCATCAGGGTCACTGAACCACTGTAACTGGTCCTGCTTGACCTGCAACATCCCGCCACATTGGCAGTCAAAAACAGCTATAAAAGGGAATGTCAATTACAGTACGTAAGCAACATTTTTTAATTGTAGCGTGCAATGTAATGAGGGATAGGATTCACAACTCAATACTTCTACTCTTGAGTACTTTAAATGAGCTACTCTTTTACTCTTTATTCAGACGTTTTTATGCATTGTAATTGATCTTGTGATTTTTCAATACTTTTGCCACCCCTGTAAGTCAGTGCCAAGAGGTCAAGATAGGATCATATCTTTAAACAATGTGATGTCACATTCATAAAAATACTATAAAAATACATAAATTTTAGGATGTAACAGATTCTTTGTACATTTATGAAGGACATATTATGAAGATTACTGTAGGGGCTTACATCGTAGTCATCATCATCGTCATCTTCATCACAATGACGCTCTGCAGCCAGTGGGTTTCCAACCACCCGTAACTCTGAGATCATGCCCTATAAAACATGCCCACATGTGCACACACACACACACACACACACACACACACACACACACACACACACACACACACAGTCAACACCATACCGCCTTTAAATAATTATTTGGTGAAACTCAAGCAAAAGAGAAAGCAAAATGAGATATGATGAACAAAACATACCTGGAATTTGTCTGGGTTACCAGGTTCACCTTGTCCCACATAGATCATAGAGTTCCTATCCAGCTCCATGTCATTGGGTGAGCGCTCAAACTTAACCACCTTTGGCTCAGTATCGCAGTCCTCATAAAAAGTCACCTGGTCTAGTTTCACAGCCAGAGAGAAACGGCTCCACTCATTAGGCTTATGTGACACCTCGAAACTAGCCACCTCTCGAGATTCATCCGAATCTTGCTCTGTGTAATAAAAAAGGACTTTCCTTTTGCCATCCTCCACAGCTGAGAGCTTGACCCCAACCCACATGATCTCTCGTTCAGAATCAGTGATGGAGAATATCACCCCAGCATCTTCAGAGGTGGGCTTTAAGTGGAAGATGAGAGAGAAGTCTCGGTAGAGGGGGTTGGGCAGGTGGGCATGTGCCATCTGCCCTGTGCTAGTGTCCTTTTTAAAGAGGTATTCTGTTTGGCCATTTGGAGCTGTGATACGGGTGATATCTTCAGGTGGTGGGTTTCCAATAAGTTGCAGCAGGGAGACTCCACTCTGCTCTGTGGATACATAAAATACTGGGAGTCATTACAGTGATGACAAATCATATGAATTTTATGAATGCAGTTTAAAAAAAATGCATTGCAAAAAAGAAAAGAAGAAATCTTAATGAGAATATGTGTCTTGTTTTCTACTAAAAATATGGAAAACAAGACAAAAATAATAATTAAGAAAACATTTTTTGCAGTGTGATTGGAGAGTTTGCCAACGAGATTTCATCACACGTGCATACCACTGCTGACTGGAAGGATGATTAAGAGAAAAAACGACTTAAATATTGATCTTTTCACATCAAAAGCGATCGTGTTGCTTTAGAAGACATTAAATTAAGTCATATTGATGATGTTTATGCTGACTGTCTGTGATTTTTGGAGCTTCAAAAGTCTGATCACCATCCACTTGCATTTTAAGGACCTACTGAGCTGAGATATTTCTCTATTTTTCTTCAAATGTGTTCTGCTGAAGAAAGACAGTCTTATATATCTGGGATATCATGAGGGTCAGTCAATAATGAGAGAATTTTCATTTATGGGTGAACTGTCCCTTTAAGACCCAGGGGAAGCCTCTGCCAGCTGGTAGCTAGTTGCTTCATATCCCGAGGTTTCCAGAACCAGCCAGATTAAGCTCTGTTCCTGCTTTGTGACGGACTCCACTGCTACGTGTCTCTGAGTGAAGGAGACACACTACAGCCGGTGCCAGCCAGACATCACTTCAGTCTATTACGGTGGACTTCAGAGGATGAACTGATGCCAACTCCAACCATAAGACATCAGATACTTCATATGTCACTGTCTGAACCTTGGATTTAGGATGAACCTCACCGAAATGACCTGCCTGTTGAACTGTGATGCTCCTCACTGATCTCTGCCTGCATCATCTCGGTCTAATGATGAACTACACTCTTATAATGGAATACATCAACTATCAATTAATTGCCAACAAAAGCTTCATCAGACAATTAACAAGGACAATTGGATCAATGTGAACTTCTGCAGTTAATCCAGGATGAACTTCAGAGACATTAATCATTAATCTTACAGTACAAACACAATCTATGTTTAAACACTGTCCCTCAACACTTACTTAATAATAATAATATTTGATATTTGCCGTGTTGGTCTGCAATCAGTCTGAAATCTTTAAATACCAACCAAAGAAAATTTAATTGAGCTCTTCTTTAACCACAAAAACATGGAGAATAATCATTTTGAGTCATAAATTCAACAGAATTGTCCTTCAAAAGTGTCAGCGATGTAGGCTAAAAAAGACATGCATAAGATTCCCGGTGGTTTACAATAAAACTACGATTAAATAAACATTTTAAATAAAAACATCATCCATCCATCCATCCCTCCCTCCCTCCCTCCCTCCATCCATCCCTCCCTCCCTCCATCCATCCATCCATCCACCCATCCATCCCTCCCTCCCTCCCCTTCCTCCATCCATCCATCCATCCCTCCCTCCCTCCATCCATCCATCCATCCATCCACCCATCCATCCATCCCTCCCTCCCTCCATCCATCCATCCATCCATCCACCCATCCCTCCCTCCCTTCCTCCATCCATCCATCCATCCATCCATCCATCCACCCACCCATCCATCCCTCCCTCCCTCCATCCATCCATCCCTCCCTCCCTTCCTCCCTCCCTCCATCCATCCCTGCCTCCCTCCATCCATCCATCCCTACCTCCCTCCATCCCTCCCTCCATCCCTTCATCCATCCATCCATCCATCCATCCATCCATCCATCCATCCATCCATCCCTCACTCCCTCCATCCATCCCTTCATCCATCCCTCCCTCCCTCCCTCCATCCATCCCTTCATCCATCCATCCCTCCATCCATCCATCCATCCATCACTCCCTCCATCCATCCCTTCATCCATCCATCCATCCCTCCCTCCCTCCCTCCCTCCATCCATCCATCCATCCATCCATCACTCCCTCCCTCCCTCCATCCATCCATCCCTCACTCCCTCCATCCCTCCCTCCCTCCCTCCATCCATCCATCCATCCTTCATCTATCCATCCATCCATCCATCCCTTCATCCATCCATCCATCCCTCACTCCCTCCATCCATCCCTTCATCATCCATCCATCCCTCCATCCATCCATCCATCCACCCACCCATCCATCCCTCCCTCCATCCCTCCATCCATCCATCCATCCATCCCTCCCTCCCTCCCTCCATCCATCCCTCCATCCCTGCCTCCCTCCATCCATCCATCCCTACCTCCCTCCATCCCTCCCTCCATCCCTTCATCCATCCATCCATCCATCCATCCATCCCTCACTCCCTCCATCCATCCCTTCATCCATCCCTCCCTCCATCCATCCCTTCATCCATCCATCCATCCATCCATCCATCAACTCCCTCCATCCATCCCTTCATCCATCCATCCATCCCTCCCTCCATCCATCCATCCATCCCTTCATCCATCCATCCATCCATCCCTCACTCCCTCCATCCATCCATCCATCCATCCCTTCATCCATCCATAACTCCCTCCATCCATCCCTTCATCCATCCATCCCTCCCTCCCTCCATCCATCCATCCATCCCTTCATCCATCCATCCATCCATCCCTCACTCCCTCCATCCATCCATCCATCCATCCCTTCATCCATCCATCCATCCATCCCTCACTCCCTCCATCCATCCATCCATCCATCCCTCCATCCCTCCCTCCATCCATCCATCCCTTCATCCATCCATCCATCCCTCACTCCATCCCTCCCTCCAACCATCCATCCCTCCATCCATCCATCCCTCCCTCTATTAACATGAAGTTTAGCTTCATACACAAACTCTGTCATCGAATAATACATTTATTTTATAGTCTATAATTAAATTATAAACAAAACATTTCACTGCCCAAAATATCCTAATATTCTATTGTGTGATGTGGTTGAATGTTGTGAATGGTGGACAGATGCTGTAATATCATTTATTTTAAGCAGCTCATCCATGCCTTGAAAAACATCAATAATAAATAGGTGTTGTTTATCTGTTCAGAGTTGCTGTCTGCTTTAGCGGTAATGATTCATTTCCCCGTTACACAGTTAATTCATCAAGCTATTATGGAGCAGTTCAATCTGACAACAGTGTGTGGACCACAAGCCCATGTGTAGATACATTACGCCTAAAAAGACTTAACATCCAATATTAATACTATTTTTATGTATTTTTATATGCTGTTTTTAGTAAACAGTGAGAGACATGATGTGGTTGACTCGACTCAATGAAGTTCTTGATTTGAAGTTTTTAACCACGATGAACCTGCGATGTGAGCACCGTCTTGGCTGCACAAACGGCACACAGAATTTCACCAGCTGTCAGGTCCCGTGTCGCGTGACACTGCATTGTTTAGTTTCTATTATATTGGATACACACCTGCCTTTATGTTTTTGTCGTGCGAGCCACCCCGCTAATTGATGTTATACAGTAGTCTGTAGTAACATTCAGGTGTGTGTCTGTGCATGTGCGTATGTGTGTGTGTGTGTGTGTGTGTGTTTGCTTGAACACAGTGAAACAACTCTGGCTACGTCTACAACTTCAGGGGCTAATACAGCTGCATGCAGACAGAGATGTGTTCACGCATTTCTGTTTTGATATTTCTTTCTTTATTTCATAGCATCACAAATGTCATGGACTCGTAAAACAATCCCATGTCCCATAGACTCGAGTCCGAGTTAAAATGCATCCGAGTCCATGACAAGTCCAAGTCCATTAAAATTGAGTCCAATTTTGACTACCCCAACTCTATTGGATATTATACTGAATTTCAGTGACCAACAGTGTAGACAGAGAGGTGTTTACACGCATTTACACACATGGTTCCTACATTTGAGTTCTAATTATTAATGTTCTATGATAAAAAAAAAATGCTCAGTTGTTCAGTTGATATACTTTCTTTCAAATTATACCACATATTCTTAAAAACATAAAATATTTCCAAAATGTTTTGTTACAAAAGAGTGGCTGATGAGAACACCCTGTCTACCCCGGGCGTATTCTATTGAATATGATCGTTCCTATACCCCTGAATTTATATAAAGTACACTTTTCATGTAAGTTACACATAAATCAGCAAGCCACAGCCTCTAAAAACTCAATGTAAGCATATATTTTCTACTGATTTTCCCATGACTACTGAAGCGGAGACAAGGTCTGGAGAGAATTAGACTAAATTTAGCATTCTGGGTATGTGAAATTTTGCTTTCTCAGGGTTAATGATGAAGTAAAGGGAGACCATATTCAGTTCATAAAGCATTTTCAAACTATTATCAATACATTTACAAAGGTTTAAATAAACAAAATGTTTAAATGTTCATTAATTGAATTCTTGATTTCAACAGCTCTTAAAGGGACAGTACACCCAAAACTGAAAATTCTCTCATCATTTACTCACCCTCATGTCATCCCAGATGTGTGTGACTTTCTTTCTTCTGTAGAACACAAATTAAGATTTTTAGAAGAATATTTCTGTTCTTTTGGTCCATACAATGCAAGTGAATGGTGACCAGAACTTTGAAGCTCTAGAAACCACATAAAGGCAGCATAAAAGTAATCCATATGACTCCAGTGGTTTAATCCATGATTTCAGAAGTGATATGACAGGTATGGTTGAGAAACAGATCAATATTTAAATCCCTTTTCCTTCACTTTCTCCTTCTTCTGTTTTTGGTGATTCACATTATTCATGCATATCGCCCCCTGCTGGGTAGAGAGAGAATATATGACAAAAAATGACTCCAATATTGATCTGTTTCTCACCCACACTTATTATATCGTGTCTGAAGACATGTATTTAACCACTGGAGTCGTATGGATTACTCTTATGCTGCCTTTATGTGGTTTTAGAGCTTCAAAGTTCTGGTCACCACTCACTTGCATTGTATGGACCTACAGAGCTGAAATATTCTTCTAAAAATCTTCATTTGTGTTCTGCAGAAGAAAGAAAATCACACACATCTGGGATGACATGAGGGTGAGTAAATGATGAGATAATTTTTAGTTTTAGGTGAATTGTCCCTTTAAAGATAAAAGAAATAGAGATAAAATTGCTTTGTATACTAAATACCAAATATGTTCTTTGATATTTTGTTCTTATGGATAATAATTTAGTAATTGTTCTAAACACACGTCGATCAGCTGATACCATTGGTAATCTTTTACTTAAGAGCAACATTCTGTGCAAAATTCTTGCAGAAAAAAGGCCACTTGGCAAATTTGGGCTGAACCAGGTGAACACATCTGACTGTGGGAATGGGATGTTCAGTTCCGGGGTCGTGTTTCTATAGCAATGGCAGCTCGGGAACTTTTCCACATTACACCATGATCCCCTTTTGTCCCGGCTGTCCAGTCTCTCACCCACTCAGCCAACATTCATTTCGTTCCTGTGCTTTCTGGTAATCATGTTTTGTAATGCTCACACAGGAGATCATGGGAATATAGCTGGGCCATTATTTAGTCCAGATGTGCCTGTTTGCACCCCACCACCCTACATCAACTCTAAAACACACAGTTGGTTTTATCTTTACTGATTTCTATGGAACAAAGAGGACTGCGGAGGAATAGAGAAGAGGAATGTGCACCTGTATGTTAATTCTACCTCAAAACAGAGGCTGCACACTGTCACCGATTACATACATTTGAAATGTTTTAAATTAAATGTGTCCGTTTTAAAATAGGATCATCACTGACTAAGCCTACTACACATTTTAATGACAGTGCATGCTTATTCAGTAAAATAATGTACTTATTAAATATTAAAAGGTATTTATCTGTGAAATCAGATATTTAGTATTTTCCCGAATGTTTTCTTCATAGCATGATTAGACATTACTCTCACGCAGTCAAGATTCACTCTCACACTCTCAGGAATTGGAAATGCCCCGATGTTCCCGATGGCCAGTCCAGCCGTGCAGTCCATTTCCTGTATCTTTCTCTGTTTAACAGTCTTCAGTATAATACAGGGGGCTGCTGGGGAACAGCGCTCTTAGCCAAGACTATGAAATAATACATCAAATATATATTTTTATTTATATGATAAAAAATAGCTCAATAGTCACGATAATAATTATAAATGAATGATTATTTTGAATGTGCATTTTCTGCCATGTGGCGGGATTTTGCATAACTGGGGTAGAAATGACATTTGAAAATCACACATTTCTATAGATTTATCCCCAACTCGGAGCCCTGCAGCAGCTTGACGGTCTCATTTTAAAGTGTGAATATTTCAACTGATGTGTGCATTTTCCATTTCCCTTTTTGATTTGTGAGTAGGAGTCTCTAATAAGCAAGTTATTTTAGTTTTCCTAAAAATGTACGTCCTCATATTTCATATATCTGAAAGTGAAAGGGGAGATTTAGACCAAAAAACACATAAATATTGATCTGTTTCTCACCCACACCTATAATAACACTTCTGAAGGCATGGATTAAACCACTGAAGTGTTATGGATTACTTTTATGCTGCCTTTATGTGCTTTTGGAGCTTCAAAATTCTGGTCACCATTCACTTGTATTGTATGGACCTACAGAGCTGAAATATTCTTCTAAAAAAAATATTCTTCATTTGTGTTCTGCAGAAGAAAGAAAGTCACAAACATCTGGGATGACATGAGGGTGAATGAATTATGAGAAGTATTTTCATTTTTGGGTGAACTGTCCCTTTAATTTAAAGCACCAGTAAAACTGACAACTATACAAAATATGATGTAGAGATTGTCTATTTACTTGATGATGTTTAAAAAATGTATATTGACCATGTGCAGGACTGCGATGCATGAGAAAGTGCTGAGAAATATTCATCCCAAGGGCACCAATAGGTCATTGGCTAACTGGTGTACCAGTCATTTTCCCACATGTGCACAAATCCCACAGCTGTCATTAGGATGGACTAAACACAAGTAGTTTAACAGTGTTAATGTACTAATGTAATTAGTTTAGTTTGAATTTTCATCTTTTCAACTGTAAGCATCTCAACACCACTAATAAAGCAACACGTTTGTTATAATTGTATTACATTTATTAGTGGTTTAATATTACGCACAAAATGAAATATACCATGTTGAATTCCCTCCTGTTTAGAAACAAAAACCACACATGCATAATCAAATGCCTAAAGTAAATCTATTGACTGGTAGAACACACTATCAACACTAACAACCTTAAAAAAAACTTCATAAAATGACATTTCTGTCAAATGAAGCGAGCAGATGCCTGCAAAAAGGACTGTGAGAAACTAAAGGAAAGTTATTTGCAAGTTTAGTTGGACGTTTTTAAGATCACTGACAGCTGTATGGGCATTTGAAACTGAAATCTTGGCATGAGATGGTAACCAGAGGTTCCTGTAATGTGATACCTACTACTGCACCCCCATGAGACACAATTAACACAAACTTTCCCATCTGGCAAGGATTTGAGCGCCTACTTCCTCAGAGGTAAGACAAAGACTTAAGAAAATGACCAGCATGAAACAGCTGTCACTACCAAATATTATATTTATACAAATAATAAATATAAAAACGTATATTTTAGAGAGAGAAAAGAGGAACAACTAACACCTGTTTTACAGTGCTTGCTAAAGCAGATCAGAAGCAGAGCGGGGTTTTTTCCACTACCCAAAATAAAGTTAAAAAAATTGAGTGTATTCACATGGGAAGCAGCAGCAGCGCGGCAGAAGTGTCGCAGAAGCTAAAGTGTGTTTCAGGTGTTTTGCCACTGAGACTATTTTTGCTGCAGTGTTCACGCTGAATTAAAGTGACAGTGCACTGTTACTGGACATCATGAAGATTTGACATGAAAAAGCATATACTTTGTAGATCCAGAATAAGCATATATTTTTAGTCTAGTGGGCTTTTGTATGAATTATAGACCATTTCAAGAATGTAAAAAAAACGAATGAATTAGAACGGTCCAAACGTATTTCCGGATCCTTTCAGCAAAGTCTCTTTTTGAAGGTAAGTCAGTCCACTCGGCAGACGTTTTTGGAACGCTCTTGGGCAGTCTGGCCACTTATTTTCTTTGTAAAGAAGCATCATGAAAGTGCAGCTCCTATCTCTTTGAATGGGGAAAGAACTAAATCTCCAAAACGGCTATGTGTAGGAAGAGTAGTGAAGACAGGGGAAGGTCCAGGGGGTCCAGGGGGGCAGAAACGTGCTCCCCTCCTTAGTTCGTGGGGCGGTGGCTTTACTTGAACAGACTGGCTTCATGGGTCTCGGCACTTGAGGGGAATAGTGGCCTGGCATCCTGGACACCACACATGGACCAGCAAAGATGCCAGCAGGTTTAGACCGGTGTCCCGAGGAGAGGTGAGCTCGGTGTTTAAAGGCAGAGGTGATGAGGCTCTTCATTTGGTCCCATTATGCGATCCATGGGAGGGGCGTATCGTTCCGTCAAAACTGGTATAATAAATTGTGTCTTTAGCGCAGATTATACAAAAAAACACAATTTAACCATCTTGTATAGGGAATGCACATGTGCGTTCTCAAGCTGATTCACAGGTGGTGTTTCTATCTAAAAGGTGATTGGCTATTTTACCTGTAAGGCGGGACTTCCTTTCCATTAATGTTGGGCGTACCAATTTCTCCCATTCATTTGAATAGAAGTGGCCATCTCTGTTAAATAGTCTCTGCTTTCATGTCACTGGTCTATAGCTTGTAATAAAACAAAAAGAACTACACAAAATTATTAAAAAAATAATTTTTATTATTTTAATTACATAGCTTAAACAGACTTTGTATTACAAACTGCACTAACTGTAAGTCATGGGCATACATTTTTACATTTGCAGATGGTAAGCGCACAAATATTTTTGGAAGTGAATCTTTTTGTGAGGATAGTACTCAACACTTAAGAGTTTTGGCTTATTTTAAGAAATAGATATATCTATTGATTGGTTGTGCATAATTACTTATTTCAGACTATATTAATAAGAGTGATCGAGCCAAACCGAGTGATCACCGTCCTCTGTTGTCCAAAACACCATTCAGGCTCCTCCTCTTCTACTAAATGATGAACTGAGCAGGTCTCATTGTGTTGGCTGTCACTACGTTAAATTATTCTAAGACTACATTACATTACAAAAGCATTGTGAAAATAAGATTTCATGACAATCAAGTTTGTTATAATGACCAATTTATTTTCAGTATAAAGTCGTTTCTGCAGTAGAAATGCTGCTGGTGTAAAAGCACAAGCATCGTTTGTTGCAAAAGCTGTCCTGACGTGCTGTTTCGGTACATGTTGTGCACCAGCCAGGCACGGAAATCGGCGCGGGAATTTACATAGCAACTGGTGACTGGGTCATTCGCTGTCATTTTTTGTGGTCTGTTCTGGATAACACGGCAGTTTATTTTAGCTTATTGTGGACCATTCAGCCCATTTCACGGTTCTCCCAATGGAAAGTCCACCTCTGATTGTCCCCAAAGTGCGTCGACCCACTGGGAAAATGCCCGGTATGCCAGATTACCAGTCCAGCCCTGGCACCAGGCGTAACATAGGCTACTGCCCAAAACCAGTGACCAGCTGAACTCAAAAAAAGCAATGAAATAATGGATGAATGATCTGGGTGCAGGATTAAACAGAGAGAGTTAGGGGGCAGATGGGAAATGTGTTAAACAAACGCATCATCATTCTATACCCCACACTCCCTAATCAATCAAGCAATCAATCAACCAATCAATCAGTAAATCAATCAATCAATAAATCAATCAATCAATCAATCAATCAATTAATCAATCAATCAATCAATCGGTAAAGTAATCATTCAATCGATCAATCAAGTAATCAATCAATAAATCACTCAATCAATCAATAAATCACTCAATAAATTAATCAATCAATCAATCAATCAGTAAGGCAGTCATTCAATCGATCAATCAAGCAATCAATCGATCGATCAATCAATCAATAAATCACTCAATCAATCAATCAATCAATCAACCAATCAATCAATAAATCAATCAATCAACCAATCAGTCAGTAAATCAATCAGTCAATCAGTCAATCAATCAGTCAATCAATCAATCAATCAATAAATCACTCAATCAATCAATAAATCACTCAATAAATCAATAAATCACTCAATCAATCAGTCAATCAGTCAATCAATCAATCAATCAGTCAGTAAATCAATCAGTCAATCAATCGATCAATCAAAACCATGCATTTCCTCTCTGTATTCACATTGTAAGCTCTTAAAACGTGGGCTGCGTGATACTCTCTACTGTGTTCAATAGAAAACATAAAATCACACCCACCATCTTTCCATTATACTACAATCGCAGTGTTGCTCATAAACAGAAAGTCATTAAATGATCAAGGAAAATCTTTTGGATCACTTTCAAACCACAACAGCATTTAACAACTGTCTTCACAATGAATCCTCTTCCCTTCAAAATACAATTTCTTCATACATCATCCCAACAGTGTCCCTCATAGTTAATTAAGAAGGAAATATCTTGACTCCCAAACCTCAGCGGATTCTCTGCCCCCTTGTCTGGTCATTCTCAGAAAGAACCTTGTAAGACTCAGCAAGTGAACTATAACACGGAGGCACAATAATCTGTATCTTTGTGTGAGTGCCCACTGCATCTCTCCAACACACATGCCTGAGATCTTTATAGTATCCCAGAGTGCTGTTTTGTTCATGCATATGCAACGGAGGTGGTCGAGTTATGCTTGTGAGTGACAAGACTGCTACCCTTATTCACAATGGTGGGAATCAATGTAACTGCCTCTCAGTGTGACGGATCAGGCCAAAGAACTGAGAGTTGTTTGAGTTGCCCTTGAAGAACAGACTTATCTTAAATGTTATTTTTGCATAGTAGCAAGAATTAAAATCAAGGTTTACCAAGTAGCTCATGACTACAGGTATAGGTGGGGCAGATTCTTGCTCTGATCATGTACAGGTTATGTCTAACTGCAGTTTTACATTATGCAGTTAGACATACTATGTTCAGGGATGGATTGCTGACTGGGACAATGGGGCCAGTGCCCAGGGGGCCCTTGACTGCCCGGGGGTGCCCTGGGCTTTAAGGCTGCGTGATCTGGTTCAATGATCCTCCCCACCCCGCTTGAAAACCCTTTTGGGCATAAACAACGAACACCCACATAATTTTGTAGGTCAAGAAGGCGTGGGCAAATGTTGAGTGCATTTGAAATAAGCAAAATAATAACTGCAAAGCAGCGTCTTTTTAATGCTGCACTTTATACTCTGGGAGAGTGAAGTTAAAAAGAAACTCACTGCTAAAATGATATCCATGTCCATTGTGAATACTCAGTGTAGGGAAGCACTGCTCACACAGACGTCACTGCCAAACAAAACAACTTCATATTGGTCAATGTGGCGAATTCCCCTTTCAAAGTTTACCAAACTCACCTCAGAAATTCATCGTGTGAAATTCATGACTGCACAGATTCCCATTTCTCCCGTAAAATTTTGCTGTGCGAAGGTATGTGTGATAAGCAATTACTGAACCTTCAGTGACAGCCTGAGGCTGTGGATGAAAATATTCAGAAAGATGATGTAACTAGTATGCATGCAAGTAATTGAAATGCATTCACACTGAGCCATAAGTAGCAGAGCAACAGCAAGGCTGGCAGACAGGATGTGATACATACCTCTCACAGTAGAAGGCACACCAACAAACAACACACACTGACAAGGCAAGAGACACAAGTTTGAAATGCATCATTGCACATGGATGCATTGCAACTGGCCTTTTTTCCTTTGTGGTTACTAACGGTTACACATGGCTAGGGCTGGGTATCTAGTTCACTACATTTTAGGCACTGAACAAATTGCCTCTAAACTATGCAGTATCAAAAAATGTCTTGTCGTTCGGTACTAAATTTCGATACCTAAGGGGTTAATCTCATCAACGTCAGTGATAAGCATGTAGCATGCTAGATGTGCCCAAGTCTCAAAGTGCTGGTGATTGGATGTGTTTAGGCATCAAGGAAAAACACTAGTTTATGCCGGTTACGCCCAGAGACGAGGCTCACACGTGAGGCTGTAGTGTGTATGCGTCTCAAGCCCCACACATGTGAAAGATGTGGAAAAGATCAAAAGTGTGGCTACATTTCTCCAGGCTCGATGCCAACAGCGTGCAATGCCATATTTGTGCCAAGATAATTGCTGCCAAGACCGGCAACACGACAAATCTGATGAAGCACTTGACAGTGCACAGAATAAACTCAAGAGCAGAAAGTTGCTCCGTCTTTGACTGCAAGAAGACCGAGCCGGTGCAGTCATCCTCTCAGCGTCCTCCTGCCACAGAGCTTCCTTCAACATGCCCATCACACGAGTCCTCCTTCAACATGCCCATCACACGAGTCCTCCTTCAACATGCCCATCACACAAGTCCTCCTTCAACATGCCCACCTCACGAGTCCTCCTCCAACATGCCCTTCACACGAGTCCTCCTTCAACATGCCCACCACACGAGTCCTCACCCAACATGCCCACCACATGAGTCCTCCTTCAACATGCCCTTCACACGAGTCCTCCTTCAACATGCCCACCACATGAGTCCTCACCCAACATGCCCATCACACGAGTCCTCCTTCAACATGTCCACCACACGAGTCCTCCTCCAACATGCCCACCTCATGAGTCCTCCTCCAACATGCCCACCACACGAGTCCTCCTTCAACATGCCCACCTCACGAGTCCTCCTCCAACATGCCCATCGCACGAGTCCTCCTTCAACATGCCCAACTCATGAGTCCTCCTTCAACATGCCCACCACACGAGTCCTCCTTCAACATGCAATTTAGGTAATGTGCAATGTTTGTAATCTTGTTCAAATGGATTTCATAAAATTGGTATCGGAAAAAGTATCGTTTATGAACCGGTATCGAAGTCAAGATATTGGCATATACATATTTTGAACGATACCCAGCCCTACGCATGGCTGACTGGTCCCTCGGGGAGGGTGTGGCAGGCCACATGCAGGCCCCTCTCCTGTAAGACTGTCCAGCAGCACCTCATAGAAAGTTCTGCATGGCAGCAGGGCTACCTCAGATTTTCAGAGGACTGATGGCATCTTGTTGTCAGCATTAGGCAAAAAAAAACAACTAAAAAACAATGCAAACCATGGTGGCAGCCTGAACACAGGAGCCAACCCCATTCATTCAATACAGCTGCCACATCCTCTGCCTGGGTGTAGCTAAAAAGATTTGGTACAGAAAATGTGACAACACCACAAGACAAACGGAACGGCCAGCCTGAGCCTCTTAATAAGCAATTACTGGTGTCCATAGGAAGAGTTGTCAGATGCCAGTCTGACTCACTGGCCTCACCTGAAAACCCTTTAATATGTGTTTCAAGTTCTACTTCCTCTGAATAAGACTTATAATTACCTGACTTGGAATGGCCAACCTTCTTAGAGATGCCAAATGTCCTCTCAGTGACAGTGTTATTCCCATTCACAGGTGGGTTCTGGTCCCATTCCAGGATCCCGCCAGCTTTATCAATGAATTCTGCCCCAACATCAGCAATGTTCTTGTCTTTACTGGTCTTTCCGCTGCCAGAACTGTCTTTGTCCACTGCTGAGGCCTTTGTTACGACTGGACTTTTCCAAAATGTGGCATGAAGAAGAGCCATATACAGAATTAACAGGAAGTACATTGTTGTATTTACACTAGTCCTTCTGTTGTCATTCAGAACATGCTTTCAGGAGTATCTTGCAAAAGTAGTCCAACATTCCCTCTCTTAGCTCACTGTAACAAAGGATATGAGAGAGATAGAAGGCGTGTTCTCGCTAATGTAATGTTGACCTCATTGGTCACTTCTTTCCCCCCTCTAAACTGTGAATGTCACTCCACCTCCCTGTGTGTTGCTGAGTTGATGTATAGACCCTGCTATAGCTACCGACAGTCGGCTCAGTCTTTTTCCCTTGTGCTTCTGTTTTTGGGGAACAAAATGAATCTATGGTATAATTTTCTCTCCTTTTAAGTAGTTTGCTTTTCAGTTTATATTGTTACATATTAACCATATGCCAACTGCACTAAGAGGGTTGTGTGCTGGTCAGTATCAGCTAGTACATACGGTTATAGTTATTCATCAATACTGTATGTTCTCAGAATCTCCAGAAATATCCCGGTAGTTATTTAAGGGGAAAACTGAGCAAATGGTTTTCAACAGTGTTTCTCCTCAGTCCCCTGCTGTTTGTGCTGAGAAGAGAACTCATAGTACATCTATTCATGCCAGCAGGGCTGTTTGGCGTGGGTCTGTGTGACAGACACAAAGCATCTGACAGCATATCTAATCTGGTGGATGTCTCAGCCTACATACAGTATGAGTGGAAACCCATAACCACATCATTGTGAAAGCTAAGGCAGTTTTCCCACATTCTGAGTCTGACCAGCCTTGAACCACCTCAGCTCAGAATGTCCAACTGTCTATCCAGCTGTTGCACCAGCTCTCAGCTCACCCTGATCACACCACAAGCCCTCTAACAATCCCTCTGTCTATCCCGCTCGCTCCACTGCATGTTCCAACACTTCCTATCTCTCTAACGCACAAATGCAAAAAAAAAAAAAAAAACTATTTAGTAAAAACTAAAACGAATAAAGGTAAGGATCTGCCATAGGCGTGGGCGATATAAGCAAAATGTATATTGCAATTTTCATACATTTTTGGTCGATATTGATGTATATCACAATATGTCTTATGGTAAAGTAATTCAAAAAGTGTAAATTACAAATTGCTTTTTATTTGGAAACTCAAGTCAAACATTTGAAGCATTTAGGTGTCATATGGATGCTTTTAGTTGCTAGATGACAGAATTGTTCAATTTAAAATTTTGTTCAGAAACAGTATAGATGTCTGATAGCTGATAACTGATTAATCATTCAAAATCTGTATATATATATATATATATATATATTATATATCTAGGACAGAAGATAAATAAATAAATAAATAAATATATATATATATATATATATATACAGAAACAGAAACCTCTCCTGTGTCTTGCCTGCACTCGAACTCTATTATCCCAAAGGAGATGGGTGACATGATACACTGATACAGCCTTTACTCCTATTGTTTGCTGTTCCCGAAACTTGCTCCTCATTTGCATGGAGTTAAACTTTTCGTAACGTTCTTGAGTTGCTGGTGTCGCCGGAAGTCAACAGCTCTCATTGAAAATTAATGTCGCTGTACGTGTGTATGGAGCTTCACTTGAACTACTTAAATTTAAACTAGTTTTTTCATTGATTCATGTTTCATGACGCTCAGTGGTGCCGCTATAGAGTGTATCGATGGTGGACAAAGTTAGTGATGTTATTTTGGGCAATTGTTCACTTTGCTGAAATATGTTCATTCATTTTTTCTGTCATCTATTAAGTGTAAATTCAGTGATCTTTAGTATGTTTACAGTGCATCACTGGAGATTTAAATGTAAAAAAATAACATTTGTCCATGTCATAAATGGGATGAACAAGTTTTGTGATTCTAGAATGGAGCGAGTCTCTGTTGTAGACACTATTCTGCAAATCACAGGGCAGCAGAAGGCTCCTTCAGCATCATCTGCCAATCCATCCCGACAATAGTGCTCTTTATGCACACACACAAATCAGTAATCATAACTCAAGTACTTGATTTGAGCATGTTTCCCACAATTGTGGTTTTGGCCACCTCTGTATGTATCATTAATAAGTCTGTGTTAACACAGTTTATTTGCCACTGTGGTGCCGTTTATATGCAATGTAAAGAGCAAATTTAACCATAATATAACAGTCTCATAACACCAATTAACTTTTTAATAAGCGATGAATACTGGATAATATGCCACCAAAGAGTCTTCATAACCAGAGGACAAGTTTGTCTCCACATATACATTTATTTCTGTCTAATATTGGATTTTGCACAAAGGATGAATCAAGACACCATCTATGATCTTTTCCTGTCATTATGGGGAAAAAAGTACCCGTGGTTTGAAACAAAATTGTTGTCATTGGACCATTCAGGGATGCAAGGAGCTCTATATTCTAGAGTAAATCTGCATGGATGTTATATTGACATAGAACATATTGTATGCTCTCATTGTAAGGCACTTTACCCAACATGCACAGCTGTCTCAACAGTGTACATGTATTGTGGTTTAAATAATCCTGTTCAGCTGTGCTGTTTCTCAGGCTGATGGATTGCACAGAGACCTCACATGAAGACAAGTGTTTAAACTGATTTGTATTCTGTGAATCTGAAATATAATTACCCTGCATAATCAACCACTGGCCATGTATTTATTTGTGTATATAACTGGATTCAGATTCATTTGTCTTAGTGTGTGGTATCCTTTTTTGCATTACATGGTGTTAAAGATGTTAGAGTTCAAGATAAAGACTGTCAAAAGTTTGTCAAGATAATCTTTGATGTTGGCCTGAGAGCCTTGTCTGAACGTTTTATAAGTTTAAAAAAAGCTTGATGCTTTAAGGTCATACAGGCTCTAAAGTTGGACAAGTCCAATAAAGTCAGATAGTCAGACAGACAGACAGACCGAAAGTCAGATAGACAGACAGAAAGACAGTGAGACAGACAGAAAGTCAGATAATCAGACAGACAGACAAACAGAAAGTCAGAGAGACATTCAGACAGAGAGTCAGATAGCCAGGCATGCAGACAGACAGACAGACAGACAGTGAGACAGGCAGAAAGACAGACAGCGAGTCAAATAGTCTGGCATGCAGTCAGACAGACAGACAGAAAGTCAGATAGTCAGACAGACAGTGAGACAAACAGAAAGCTAGAGAGTCAGACAGACAGAAAGACAGACACAGACAGAAAGTCAGATAGGCAGTCAGACACAGACAGACAGAAAGTCAGATAGACAGGCAGACAGACAGACATATAGTCAGACAGACAGACAGACAGACAGAAAGTCAGATAGTCAAGCATGCAGTCAGACAGACAGAACATCAGACAGGTAGTCAGACAGACAGGCATTCAGACAGACAGACAGAAAGTCAGATAGTCAGAAATACATAAAGTCAGATAGACAGGCAGGCAGGCAGGCTGACAGACAGACAGACAGTCATATAGTCAGACAGAAAGTCAGACAGACAAACTGAAAGTCATATAGACAGGCAGACATATAGTCAGACAGACAGACAGACAGACAGACAGACAAACAGAATGTCCGATAGTCAGACAGACAGAAAGTCAGATGGTCAGACAGACAGACAAACGGAAAGTCAGATAGTCAGGCATGCAGTCAGACAGACAGAACGTCAGACAGGTAGTCAGACAGACAGGCATTCAGACAGACAGTCAGTCAGATAGTCAGACATACAGAAAGTCAGAGAGACAGTCAGACGGAGAGTCAGATAGCCAGGCATGCAGACAGACAGAAAGTCAGATAGACAGTGAGACAAACAGAAATTCAGATAGTCAGATAGCAGACAGACAGAAAGTCAGACAGTCAGACAGACAGAAAGTCAGATAGACAGGCAGACAGACAGACAGTGAGACAAACATAAAGACAGACAGAGAGCCAAATAGTCTGGCATGCTGTCAGACAGACAGACAGAAAGTCAGATAGTCAGACAGACAGTGAGACAAACAGAAATTCAGAGAGTCAGACAGACAGAAAGATAGATACAGACAGAAAGTAAGATAGTCAGTAAGAAAGACAAACAGAAAGTCAGATAGTCAAGCATGCAGTCAGACAGACAGAACGTCAGATAGGTAGTCAGACAGACAGGCATTAAGACAGACAGACAGAAACTCAGATAGTCAGAAATACATAAAGTCAGATAGACAGGCAGGCAGGCAGGCTGACAGACAGACAGACAGTCATATAGTCAGACAGACAGAAAGTCAGACAGACAAACTGAAAGTCATATAGACAGGCAGACATATAGTCAGACAGACAGACAGACAGACAGACAGACAAACAGAATGTCCGATAGTCAGACAGACAGAAAGTCAGATGGTCAGACAGACAGACAAACTGAAAGTCAGATAGTCAGGCATGCAGTCAGACAGACAGAACGTCAGACAGGTAGTCAGACAGACAGGCATTCAGACAGACAGTCAGTCAGATAGTCAGACATACAGAAAGTCAGAGAGACAGTCAGACGGAGAGTCAGATAGCCAGGCATGCAGACAGACAGAAAGTCAGATAGACAGTGAGACAAACAGAAATTCAGATAGTCAGATAGCAGACAGACAGAAAGTCAGACAGTCAGACAGACAGAAAGTCAGATAGACAGGCAGACAGACAGTGAGACAAATAGTCTGGCATGCTGTCAGACAGACAGACAGAAAGTCAGATATTCAGACAGACAGTGAGACAAACAGAAATTCAGAGAGTCAGACAGACAGAAAGACAGATACAGACAGAAAGTAAGATAGTCAGTAAGAAAGACAAACAGAAAGTCAGATAGTCAAGCATGCAGTCAGACAGACAGAACGTCAGATAGGTAGTCAGACAGACAGGCATTCAGACAGACAGACAGAAAATCAGATAGTCAGAAATACATAAAGTCAGATAGATAGACAGAAAGTCAGATAGTCAGGCATGCAGTCAGACAGACAGAACGTCAGACAGGTAGTCAGACAGACAGGCATTCAGACAGACAGACAGAAAGTCAGATAGTCAGACATACATAAAGTCAGATAGACAGGCAGGCAGACAGACAGACAGTCATATAGTCAGACAGACAGATAGTCAGATAGCAGACAGACAGAAAGTCAAACAGTGAGACAGACAGACAAACTGAAAGTCAGATAGACAGGCAGACAGACAGACAGTCATATAGTCAGACAGACAGACAAACAGAAAGTCAGATAATCAGGCAGACAGACAGACAGACAGACAGACAAACTGAAAGTCAGACAGATGGACAGAAATTTAGATAGACAGACAGAAAGTCATTAGATTACTCACTGGTTGCTATTGTCATCCGTGAGAGTGTTGTTCGGTGTTGGAGCTGATTGATAAGTGTTGCTTGGGCTTTCTGTTTGCTGGGCTTTTCTGGCTTTTAGCAAGGTGTTGCTAGGCCATTGTAGCTTGTTGCTAGGCTGTTCTTGCTTCTTCCAAATTGATGCTAGGGTGTTCTGCACAATTTAGGAAATGAGAAGTACCTAATATGCACCTTGAGGTGGTGAAGATTGAGGACAGGGGAAGCTTCCTGAGGACGCTTGAGTGTGGAAACACAGGAAGTTTGACGTACGCCTAAAATCTCCCCCTTCACATTTGGCACAATGTTTAATGCAGGTTTCACCTTTGCAGTTTAAATAAACCATAACTGTCACATACTTCAACAGTGCATCTTGAATTATTAGGATTAATTAAGAATATAATATAAATCAAGTTTCATCAATATAACAGGATAAGCCCTCCGAGGGAATATCTGAAGGGGGGCTCGAGTGAGCAAGGACATTACATTTTACTATACATCTTGGACAAATACCAAATTTGGATAGTTTTTCTTATAATATTTGGTCTGTATATTGAAGAAGGATTAAGATGTTAAAGTCATAGCACACAAACTATAACATAAGTTGGCAAGTCATTTCTTACCAACTCCCTCTCATTCTCAAGAATGAGATCCCTGTGAAGAGTTTACAGGATATTGAGACAACGTTGTGTGTTATAGGGTCCAGTGATGGTAATGTGGCGGAGTACCCCATTAACACACATGGCAGCACACATTGTAATGTTCCCTCTACGCTGGCCTGGCACATCAACAGTGGCTCGGTGACCAATAATATTACGGCCACGTCTCCTGACTTTGGTCAAGTTGAATCCTGCCTCATCAACATACACAAAAATGTGTGGGGATTCATCAGCCTCCAGCTCCATCACTCTCTATAAAAGATACTAATTTACAGTAGATACAGTAAATCATACAGTTACACATATCTGCATAAACAGGTTGTCCTTGTCAATACTGAAAGACAAGGAGATTACAGCACTGTGTGGTGTACAATGATGAATTCTTACTGGTACTTCAGCTCCTCCACTCTCACCATTCCTCTCAAAAGTTATCTTTTACAGTTGCTTCATTGCAATCAATTGTGGAGAGTCTGACGATGTTGACATTTTGAAAGATAATGTCATCTTGTCTGATTGCACTTTGAATGTTTTATAGTCTGATAGCATTGTTTGCTACGACCATATTACACATTTCAAGTGCTTGTTAAGCAATGAAAACTGATCTTCTACCACCACCATGGGCAGATGCTCAATCCTAGACAGAATATAGCGCAGTAAAGTCAATGTATTCTACATAAAGACATGCATTGGCGAGGATTACTAGAATACCAGTGTGAAGGAATATTGCAGTACAATATTTGATTACACACTGTTTTCTCTCCTGAATGTCTGGACTATTGACAACACCGTGGATCGGCCCAGATTAGGCTGCACTCTCCGACCAGCCTCGGTCATACTTAGACCATGTTTGATGACATGGTCTGTAATTGTTGCCCATATCTCATTTGAGATTTCCTCGTCCTCCATGCCCCCTCTCCAACCCGCACTCTAATGCCCCTTCCTCTTGCACGAGCAGGCTCTTGCCCCTGTCTGTCTCCTGCCTGCTCCATATTCCACAGCTGTGAAATTCAGTCTTACCCCTGCAGTATAAATGTGTTTGATAACTGATAGGTTATGAGTTTCACCTGTCAGCTAAACTGGACAGCATTTGCGTTTGGTTGCTCTAAATTGTGAGGAAATTGGATTGTTCTCCATCTAGCCAATGTCTGTCCATCTGACAACTATTCCAACAATACCACATAACTATTATGTATCTAATATATGTGTGACAGGTTATTGTGAATGTTGGTTGTTCTATTTAGCATGTAGGGATTTACCCAATGAACATGTGTATAATTGCATTTGAGAGTAATATCATTCAATAGCAAATGAATGCACACTATTTTGATCTGCAAGGCTTAATCAATGCATTTATAAATGACTATAGTCATGTGAACAAATGACCTAATATGCATATAGTCAGTCATATAGTTTGACGAAATGTAATAGTCATTCGACGATTGTGCCAAAGCGATTGAGAAAAACGGTAATGTTCACATCAACCATCAGAATGGGGAAAATTTTGATCTCTGTGGTTTGGAGCGTGGCATGATTTTTGGTGTCAGTCTCTTATTTAACACGGTAGCCATGAGAAAGCATCATTTGTGTTGGATGACGGCAGAGAGCGCCAAGCACGTGAGTCGTTGTCATGGTAACCAGAAAGATTCTGAGCGGATTGCTGCAAAACTAGAATGAAAGTATTGTCAAATCATCATGCAATGCAATATTTTCCCTTCCCTGCAATCGATTCCAGACATGATACCAAGAAGGACGTTGAGGATATTTAATAAAAAATTTATTAAAATAAATAAAATTCTGAAAGCTGAAACCTGGACATTATAGAAAATTATTGAGAAATGACGGGACACTGGGACACACCTTGTAAATTCGGGACCCTCTTAAAAAAAAAAAAATGTTCTCTCTTCAAAAATGTTTTCTCTCTTCAAATGTTTTTTTACACATAACATTCAATGAGGTCTCCGCAGAGAAAAGAAACCCACAAGCATGTAAAACAAAAAACCCAATGACAAAATGTGCTGCTGGCTTCCTAACCCGCTACCGGACATGGGATACAGCATTCGTAGCATCAACAGCGGCCGCCTAACCCTCGAGTTTAAGATTACCCTGAAGTCACAAATAACCTTTCCCAATTTACTCACGGCATTTTCACAATAGTAGCCAGTCCACGTCCCGGCACGGCAGCTCCGGCAAAAAACTTTCAGTACCAACCCCAGAAATAATTATACTTTAATAGCGTCACGCCCATACTGCTATACAAAACAGGTGTGTGTAGACTATTGTTCCACATAAATATAGGACTATAGGTGATTCTAAATGGTCTGCACTTATATAGTGCTTTTTTTTAACCTTAGCGGTTACCAAAGCGCTTTACACTGTGTCTCATTCACCCATTCACACACACCAATGGCAGCTCATGGTAGGTGATAGACTGCCATTGGGAGCAACTTGGGGTTCAGTGTCTTGCCCAAGGACACTTCAGCATGTGGAGTCATGTGGGCTGGGAATCGAACTGCCAACCCTGTGTTTGGAAGCCGACCCACTCTACCAACTGAGCCACAATATTTGGATATTTATTTGACATTCTTCATCTGGAACTCTTCACTTCTGCAGTAGACAGTGTGTTTGAAAAGCATAGACAACTTGTTATATTAAAATATATTATTATAATTAAATTTCACCGTGAAAGTCTGCCCATTAAAAGCATAAGATTACATGTTTACTGATAGTGGCACCTGGTGGCCAAGGTTGGTATTGCATTCCTTTTTTTGAAGAAAGAAAAAAAAGAATTTTGAAGAGACAGAAATTAAGGCTTTTTTTTTTTCTTGCGGTTCAGGGCTTCCGTATTACGTTAACGTTAACGTAAAAACTTTAGTGGTTTTAAAAACGATTTTTTTTTTTATAAAGATTATTTTTTATTTTATTTTAGTTTTTTCAGAGCCATGAAAATGTATTTTATTTTAGTTTCAGTTTTTCCAATTATGTTGATTTTTATTTCAGTTTTTTAAATGTTTTTTTAACATTTAGTTTTAGTTTTAATTTATGATAATAACCTTGTTCTAAAGCAACACGATCACTTCTGGTGTGAAAAAGATCAATATGTAAGTACTTGTTACTGTAATCCATCGCTTCAGGTTAGCTTCAGGAGAGGGTGGAGATCACGCGGTCTCTCATGTGACGTATTCACGCTGGCGTGTTACAGACGTAATCTCACGTTCTCCTCTCGGTTGAGACATCCAGGATAAACAAACGCAACATTGTGAGTAAACAGATAATTACAGATCTAAACCAAAACCAACCAAACTTCTGTACAGCGTCCCCCCATCACTTGTAAACAGCGCTGCTCTTCCGACTGTGACATGAGTGTAAGATTTCGCGTGAACGTGCCAAAGTGAATACGTCACATGTGCATACCACTTCTGACTGGATTTTAAATATTGATCTTTTTCACACCAAAGTGATTGTGTTGCTTTAGAAGACATTAATTTAACCGCTGGAGTGGTATGGATGATGTTTATACTGACTGTCTGAGAGTTTTGGAGCTTCAAAAGTCTGATCACCATCCACTTGCATTATAAGGACCTGCTGAGCTGAGATATTTCTCTGAGTTTATGTTTTCTCAGGAAAATAGCATATTGTGATTTTTGCCACTTTATTAACATACAACACACCCACAGTTTTCATGCACACACCCACAGATATCGCAAACACTCCCACAGCCACTTCCACTTTGCCATGGTTCGAAAATGAGAGAATTAGCATTCACACGATAATTGATGCTAAGCGCGTGGTCATTGGACCTATTGTCTGTTGGCCTACCGTTCAAAACTTCAGAGAAGCTCAGAGTGTTTAATATTTGTTCAACCTATAGTCTAGAATGTGTTGCTGCTTAAATGCATGCATCAAATGATTGCATCAAATTTTGAATCAAATGTACTGAAAGTAGAATCACTAAATCATTTTGATTTGTATTTCTTTTATTTATCATATATAGACTTATTTAAAGATGGTGTTTTTCAGTTTGATTATGATATGTCAAGTCTCATTGTGGATACAATCTGATGTACAAATGTCATAACGTAAACATTTAGAGCACAAATTAAACTCACGATATGTCCTAGTGTGATTATTAAACAGCAAAGGCTGCAGTTTAATTAGACAAATATATAGTTTGCATGTGCTGCGCACTTCAAATGTGAGCGCTTGTGAATGTGTGGAGCGGTTTGTGGTGCTGCCGCCGGCTGCTCATACCTTTGGCACACTCTATTAGTAGCAGATGACAGCAGGTAGAGCACTAATTCACTTTCTGCATATTTATTCAATTAAATAGCAGTTCAATCTGTGGTTTAATAATCACATTGGGTCAGCGTAGCGGTCGTCAAAAACACACAGAAATGGAAAGAGTTTCACTCCAAAATAAAGCTCAATTAAAATGGAAAAAAGTACAACAGAGATACTTCTGCATAATTATGTCATTTTCACTGTAATACTATTACTGCGAATAATAGTAACAAATCAATAGAAATCATATTATATTTAGGCAAAATCTCAAATCTGTGATGCTCTGTTATGCAAGACAATATTATGTTGAAAATTTTAATTAATTGTTCTATTTTCAATTTATTAAAGTTTGAATGAATTCATTTATTTAGACACCATTTTGATAATGTACAGGTACCGGTGTCGGCGAGTACCAGCAGGTTAATACATCAGGTTGGCACTTGCTCCCTTGCCTCATTTTGGGTGTCATTAATATAAACATAATATGCAAATCAAAATATATCAACAGTTCAAACTCATTTTAAGTTGCCAGCAACACCAGACACATTTAATGGAAAAAACTTCATGCACAGGAAAAATATGATTTTGTAAACACTGTCAGCTGTTAACATTGAGTGAATGCTAGATTTGACAATATATATAATAAATATTCAACACATTATTTGTATATCTGATGGTGTTGACCCATATGAATGAAAGGCAATAAGCAGGAAGTTGCATCACAACACAGTTGAATATTGTGATTCAGTGAGATGTTATTTTTTAACCTTTAGTCTTAAAGCAGATGATTATAACACTTTGCCCAGATGCCCATCATCATGGTCAGTCTCTCATGCGGAGGTTCTGGCTGATATCACAATGGGAGATGGACAATAGACAAACTGTATGGATAGATGAATGACCCCCTTCCCTGTGCCTCTGAGCGGTGTCATACCCGTTTATCTCTGAGCCTTAGCAGAAGGTCTCAAGTGATCTGTCGGCCTATATATATCCTTTGCTGCTAACTTTATCATTCCCCATGACATGATGGCTGAGGGTATTTTAAGTTGGGTGAGGTGGCAGCTGTGAAAGCATTTATTAGCCTGATCTGACAGTGACACTCTGGGTGTCCCAGGACCATATGACACATTGCAAGTAGTGCAAACCAAAAGGAGAGCTTAGTCACGATGAGAGGCACGTATGAGAATTATAAAAAAGAATAACAGATCAATCTGAGTGGAATAGAAGATTAGAAGATCAACTTGAGCGGATTACTCTCAGTGTTAAGAGGACAGAATATTTTCCATGAGCTCCTGCCATTTCAATGCTATTGATTCAAATGTTTTCAAATCATAGCAAACACGGAGGTCAAAAGTAACTTTTTAATATCCTTAGTCTGAAGAGGAGGTGATTTAGGGACGCCCAAAGGCTGCTTTAAGACTGCCATTACTCCAGAGACGCAGGTGAGTTTACATTTGAGATGTATGACATTCTTGTTTTATAGGCTTTTGTTGTTTGATGGTGTTTATAGGTTGTTTTCATTTCTTCCTATTTAGTGAATGCACTTAACTGCATAGAGAGCTATAGGATGCTCCCTTGCTCCCTATTTAGTGAATGACTTAACCTCCAGTGTGCTGTCTGTCTGCACTGGTCTCAGAACAGTTATAGGAGAGCTATAAGATGCTCCCTTGCTCCCTATTTAGTGCATGACTTAACCTCCAGTGTGCTGTCTGTCAGCACTGGTCTCAGAACAGTTATAGGAGAGCTATAAGATGCTCCCTTGCTCCCTATTTAGTGCATGACTTAACCTCCAGTGTGCTGTCTGTCTGCACTGGTCTCAGAAGAGTTATAGAAGAGCTATAGGATGCTCCCTTGCTCCCTATTTAGTGCATGACTTAACCTCCAGTGTGCTGTCTGTCTGCACTGGTCTCAGAACAGTTATAGAGAGCTATAGGATGCTCCCTTGCTCCCTATTTAGTGAATGACTTAACCTCCAGTGTGCTGTCTGTCTGCACTTGTCTCAGAACAGTTATAGGAGAGCTATAAGATGCTCCCTTGCTCCCTATTTAGTGCATGACTTAACCTCTAGTGTGCTGTCTGTCTGCACTGGTCTCAGAACAGTTATAGAAGAGCTATAGGATGCTCCCTTGCTCCCTATTTAGTGCATGACTTAACCTCCAGTGTGCTGTCTGTCTGCACTGGTCTCAGAACAGTTATAGGAGAGCTATAGGATACTCCCTTGCTCCCTATTTAGTGCATGACTTAACCTCCGGTGTGCTGTCTGTCTGCACTGGTCTCAGAACAGTTTGAAATGCATCTTATTTTCATCATAACTCCATATAAAGCCTCTGAAAGACACATTATTTATTCTCAATGTGATAATGACAGTAAATATACATGAATGCATTTATTAATATTAATGAACAGATCCGTATTGTACAGTGATAAAATAAAATATAACAACATTTATATTAAAATGAGTTGAAATGACCCACAGATGTGTTAATGTTGTTCAAATATATAGTTCAAAATAACTAACATATATTTTCTACTTTTGTGGGAATATTGTCCTGTTGTCCACATATGTGCACTTCATGTTTATCAGCGCTGACACACGTAAAATGTATGGATTTTTTAAAGCAGCATATCAAATGAAACTAAAGACACAAATCTTTACAACCAAACAGGTTTCAATTAACAAATTTACAGCGGTTTCTTATCAGAGGCACTTTTGTTTGTGCTCTGCCCCTTTTAGTGCTTCATGGAAATCATCGTCATGCTGTTGTGTCACATGATGCAGTGCACCAGAAGTTTAACCCTTAAATGACAATCTAGAGTCCTGTGAACAGTATTCAGTCGATTTTCATTCATTTAAATAACGTGTTATGTATAGTGAAGCCAAAATACACCGTCCACACATGTGGACGTGGGGTCACACGAGGTTAAAGAAGTCACAACATCACTTGTTTTAGATGTGGAATAGACTCATCAATCCCTAAGTTCAATAAAAAGCTTAATCTCGCACTGCCCTCCGTTCATGTCATTCAGTTGCAAGCACATTATATTACATTTACAGGTTAGTGTACTGCAGTGTACTACTTGAGGTGGTGTTTTAACATACTGAGCCTCCGTTGGTAAAGTGAGAAATCCTGAAGCTATGTTTGTTTGTCAGAGTATAGTTGCATGATCTGAACATGCTTTGTTTTGTCCTGCACATGGCTAATCCTTCCACAATGTTATCTGGGAAGACTATTTAAATGCTTCCTCCTGATATACAGCACCAGCTGGCTGAACTATGTAGGGAATGTGGGAAGGTCTCTTGAGGACTTGCTTAGAGTACTGAAATATTGCTTACTACTTTTTTACTTTCACAACCATTTTCCAGAAGGGGCTTGTCTTGTTGTGTCTCTGGCTTAAGGAGGAATCATCTCTAAGCATATCCATCCATATTACTCATGTCATACCTTTAGTGTGATTCAATGTTTTAGAAGTTCATGGACAGACAATATTGGTCAAACTCAAAACTTAGCCTATGACAAGTTGTTTAGTCACAGGAATGCCAGATTGAAAACAATATACAGAAATACCAAAATATATCTTTATTTTGTATTTTCACAGTTGGGTACGTGCCACAGAAACTTTGCCATTCCTCATTCCAATAATAACATAGACAGTAAGTGATCACCAGACAGAGTTATGGATGTTTTTGGAGGTGCTCCACGTGTGCTTGGTTACCCACGCCCAGTACTGGTGAACTCTGGAGCAGACGCTGTGCTTCATTGTCAGATTGTTGGAGATCCCCAACCAGATGTGATCTGGGAGCGAAAGAATGAGCCTATCTTCCCTGAGGGTCGTTACCGTATTGCCCAAAATGACAAGGTGTACACCCTTTACATTTCTGGGGTGACAATTCAAGATGCAGGACAGTATATCTGCAAGGCCAAGAACAGTATTGGGGAAACCTATGCAGCTGCTACCCTTAAAGTGGAAGAGGAGAAACAAGAGCTTCAGCAAACACAACAACAACAACAACAACAACAACAACATGACGTAAATGTGATTCCACCAGAACAGGAACTCAAAATCAAGAAGCAACAGCAGTTCGAGCTGGTACATGAAGCAGACCCATTCCAAGACAACAAGCCTCGATTTTTGATCAAACCTCTCTCTCTAAGAATAGATAAGGGTGAAGATGCTGCTTTCTCCTGCAAGCTGTGGGGAGACCCCTTGCCGGCGGTGGTGTGGGCGAAAGATGGCAAACAATTGAATGAGATCTATGAGAGTTCCCATTACCATGTGGGCCAGCAAGATGGTGGCTGGTTCCAGCTCAAGGTCTTTAGAACAAGAGCCCAAGATGGAGGTGTCTACACATGCAAAGCGGTCAATGAGCACGGGGAAGCAATGGCTGGAGCAGTGCTCCTCATAGAGCCCGTTCCAGATCAGAGAGAGGGAAACGTGACAAATGGCTACACAAATGGCCACTGGTCACCACACCAAAGTAAAGAAATGCATTCGAGGGCCAAACACTCTAAACAGCCTCAGCTGAACGTTGCAAAGGCTAAGAAGTTCACTGTCACAGAGGGCAAACATGCCAAGTTCCGTTGTTATGTCACAGGCAAGCCCAAGCCAGAGATAGTGTGGAAGAAAGATGGAGAGTCTGTTGCGCCGGACCGAAGGCATCTCATTTATGAAGATAGAGAGGGGTACTACACTCTGAAAGTACTGTACTGCAAGCAGCAGGATACTGGACTCTACATATGTGCGGCCTCAAACGCGCTGGGAAACACACTGAGTGCCGTGCATCTGTCAGTAAAAGGTAACTCCATTTAGAGTTATGGTTTAATAACTGTTCATTTTTTACTGGTCTCAGAGATACCTCACAATTAGACCATGCTATATCTTTTATTATTATTTTTATTATTTTCTCCTATACTAATGTTATGAGCACACAATGTAACAATAGTTATAATAGGTTATTACATTAAAATAAATCTATTTTGACCCAGAAACACATTTTGAGTTTTGAGTCATGCACTAAATGAAAAAAAGAATAATAATATTATTATTATTATGTTTCTTTCTACCCCAAGCCATTGTTGAGATATCATCACGTAAATGATGGCTGTCATCAATGGTAAATGGTCTGCATTTATATAGCTCCTTTTTAACCTTAGCGGTATTCAAAGCGCTTTACACTGCGACGCATTCACCCATTCTGCATGTAAGGTGCTAGTCTGCCATTGGGAGCAACTTGGGGTTCAGTGTCTTGCCCAAGGACACTTCGGCATGTGGAGTCATGTGGGCCGGGAATCGAACCACCAACCCTGCGATTAGTGGCCGACCCGCTCTACCACCTGAGCCACAGCCCACAGCCGCCCAATTCATCAGTCGATGAGCACGGTTCAGCATGGTACAATTTCAAATGGTTCTCGACATGGATTTTTTTAGTATGTGCTGTATTTACATGCATACCTGATTTCACAGCACCCATGCCAACTGGCACTGAACGGCACGGTTTCTCAACAAGAACCATTCGCCCATTGGTGGAAACGCGGCTAATGTTTTTGAGAAAATAGACATGCATTGAATCATTTATAGACATTAATAACAGATAAGATGCATATGTATATATAATATTCTGCATATATTTCATAATGTATCATTTTAGCAATATGCCTTTGGCCATATCACCCGCGCACTGCCCATACCTAGTATGAGGCGGCGGGGGCCCGAATTTCTTGGCTTTTAAGGAGGTCGTCTCCCATACTACGAGGCATCTTAGCAGTTTGACTTGCAACCAGCAACTGACTAAATGCCGACTATACTAATTAATTCTCTGCATTCATACATCACCGTCTAGTCTGCGCTTGTGGAATCACCTTCTGATGAACTTCTGAAGGTCTGATGGGGTGGAGCTCAAACTCAGGCGCTGATTCGGATTCGGGCCTGTGATTTGTGAAACAGTCGTCACACTTCGCTTGTAAACATCGAGGAATAAATTCTGGCTGGATAAACTTTTAATTTCTCTCTATTTGTTGATTAATTAAGAGTGGAAAGCGATTAGAAACACATAAGCAAAAAGGTGATTTAAAATGAAAGGATGAAAAATATTGATTTATTTGGCATGTGAGGCCAGCAGAGAAGGATTTACTGACCTGAGAAATCACCACTGACTGAAATATAATAAAGAAATATAATGTTCTGCTAGCATATATAGGTGGTAATATTAAGTACTGTATATTAGTCATAATGTATAATAATAATAATATATATATTTTTAATATATTATAGTTTTTAGGCCTTAAAAAGCACACTATTGTTTGTTTTAAAAATATTATAATTTAAAAAAATTTTTTTACAATATTTTCATAAATAAATGAGTTCATAAACAAAAACATTTCCAAACCTTATTACATTATGCACTCAAAATTATTGTTACAATATGCTTTGTTCTTATGTTATGAGTTGCTACAAATCAGTTTTGAGAAACAATGTGATGCAACACATTTAGCCATAAAAAACTGTCCAACTCTATCGGCAACGGCAACACTCAACATCTAACAGTCTCCAGCTTTGTGGGTCATTAGGCCTATAATTAGCTCTAAAGTAATCCACTGAGAATGTATTCGATGAACACTGAGCA